>NW_023637615.1:318590-464949 GCF_015220235.1 Choloepus didactylus
AATCAATAATGAAACTCTCATTTACCCCAGGGATTCCTAATATTTTGAATCTTGTAGGCTTTCCAGTCCTTAGGACATCAGGTAAATTTGACTTGAAGAGACCTACACTGAGTGTTCTTTCTTTTCCTTGGTGGTAAAATATGTACATTCTAGAATGGTGTGACATATTTTTCCCTTGAATATGAACTTTCAGCACAAATATATTCCTTTTTATAGAGAGTCACACTGATACCCACAGCCTGAGAGAAAGTTGGTAGATTCCAAGTCTTCTAAGAGGAAGAAAAACAAAAAACAGAAAGGATTGTCTTTCTGCAGATTGTGTATATTACTGCTCAAAACCACCAAAATCCACAAAACAGTGAGAAAACACCTAAGGGTTGTGTGATGGTTAGGATTAGGTTCACGTGTCAACTTGGCCAGGTGATGGTACCCAGGTGTCTGGTCAATCAAGCACTGACCTAAACATTACTGCAAGGACATTTGTGGCTGGTTAGTAAAACAGAAGGCTGGTTCATTAAATCATGTCAATTGGCTGCAGCTGTGACTGATTACATCAATGAAGGGCATGTATTCCACAATGAGGGAATGCAATCAGCTGGATTTAATCCAATCAAGTGAAGACTTTTAATACAGAGGACTTTCATTTCTTATTCAGCTGACCAACAAAGCATTTCCTGAGGAGTTCATTGAATTTACCATTTCATTGCCTGAGGAGTTCATTGAACACATTCATTGGAGTTGCCAATTTGCCACCTGAGGAGTTCAAGCATCTTCATTGGAGTTTCCAGTCTTCTGCCTGTCCTACAGGATTTGGACTCATGCATACCTACAGTTGTGTGAGACACTTTTATACGTCTTATATTTACAGATATCTCTTGATTCTGTTTCCCTAGAGAACCCTAACTAACACAGATTGCCTTTGGAACTTCAGAAGCATGGTGTAATTAATCTGTTTTCCTTTATTTCATTTATGCAATTTACCTAATAGGGTAAATATTTTATTAAATAGGCATAAATTCATTAGACTTATCATGATTGGCATTCCAGTTAATCAAGGAGGATTTTCAGATTCTGTGCCTCCTGAAGTTGTCAATGACATAAAAAGAGAGTTTGCCTTCAAAACAGTGTTTTTGTTAGAGAAGGAAGGAAGCACTGAGCTCCACAGTGTAGGTGCAGCACAGTCAGTAAATAGTTTGCTTCTTTGTCTTTCTCAATGTATTTCAGTTCTGGTGAGTGCCAGAGAGAATGTTTACCATGAGGAACAGAACTTCTTTTACCAGAAATAAAAATATAACTAGAAGGTAATTGTTTAATCTGACTGAGACATTTGGTGTAGGTAGGTTCTGAGGGTAGGTTAGAGCATTGTAAGATGATATTTCTCTGTATTTAAAAGGTATCAGTAGTGGTCAAATGGAAACTTCCCTAATATTACCATACAGAGGTAGATTTTTCTGCATTTAGAACAGTGGAACTGTTTTCTGCATTTAGAACAGAAGAACATAAATAAATAGTTGGATAGAGGGATAGATAGACTGGCATATTATAAATGGGAAATTGGATAAGTTGCCTGAAGGAGTAATAGAATAGTGATTAAGTGGAAGTGGAAGAGAAATGCTAACTTGGATTGGATTTTGGTGAAGTGATCTCTGAGAAACTGATATTTAAAATGTAATTGAAAGACAGTGAGTATGGGATGGGAAGGTATGTTTGTGGATGACGATGGAAATAAGAATGAAAATAGTACTCAGTAGAGAGAATAGCAATGTTTAATTGTGCTTGATGGTTTCAGAAAAACATGTGAAAATCAAACTCTGAATGCCTGGTGGAGACTTTAAGTTTGGAGACTGGGGAGGTGTAATTTATATTTTGGGAGTAAGAGAGGTAATATCTTGCATTATATTTCATTTTAGGTGCATGTAATTAAGCAAGTAGCCATGATAGCTCAGAAATGGAATCCAGATAAGTGTTTTGACACTTCCAATTTAAAGATAGCAATGGAGGAAATTTATGAAATTGAATAAATGTGTGAACAGACCAGTGCAGTGCATAAAATAAGGAGGTTCTAGAGTAGTTTGAATATAATCAGGAGACTGTGATGTCAGAGAAAGTGAGGAGAAAGAAAGTTCCAAAGTGGAGATAATCATCCAACTCTTTGGTTCCAAATAACAATTTATTTATGGGGAGATGATTAATGATCTCCCAAGTTTTAGAATGAGGACATCAGTGTTGATTTTTGTGAGTCAAAAGGTGAGATGCATGTGAAGATATGGTGCACTTTCAGTTCATTAAGGGAGGATCTGGAGAGTAAGGACTTGAGAGAAAATACATTTAGAGGAGATTTGCTGTATTTCTTAACATGGGAGAGTAAAATGAGCTTAAATAGAGAGCTGGAAGGTGAAGAAAGGAGAGGTTTCTCTTAAAGGAGATTTAATTTATAATCTAAAATATAGTTCACAACAAAACATGAGCTTGATATCAATTGGAGACATTGGACTTAGCCAGAGGTAACATGGCTTTTCTATTTAATAGGAGAGAAGGAGTAACTAATGTGTATGCATTTGGGGATATCGAAGATATTATGGTATTATCATGTAATTTGGTAAATTACATAATCTGTATGCTTAGGAGGAGGTAACCTCATCTGTTGAAAATGAAAGGAAATGATAATAGTACAGAAGATTCAAAAGATATGGAGATTTGGAGTCCTTACAGAGTATGCAGGAATGATTTAATTAGCAAGTCATAGTATGGTTTCTGGGTAAAATTGAAAACCTCTAGGAGTTGTTAATCTGTTTTTGGACCTGGATCAATATCTTACTCAAGTACTGTGCCAGATGTAATCATGGATAATTGTATGTATTTGGAGTTACTGAGTATTAAGGGTTGGATTGATAGGTGTTGTAAAAAGTCAGAGGGACATAATGTTGATCTTGAAAAGTACCTGTTGAAATTACAAACTGTGGACTAAACTGGACAGTAAAAATTGAGAGATAGAGGATGACATTTGTTGAGAGGGGTCAATGCACTGTAGGTCTCCATGCAGAAGGAGAATCTGGGTATAGGGAGTATTTTTGTGGAAAAACTAGGAGAGAAGTTTGTGGCCACAGGGTGGGATCTCTGATGTTTGATGTGAAAGGCACATTCCATGTAAAAACCTTTGAGTGGTCTGTAACACAGTGGGAATTTAAGGGTGGCAGACAGGCAGAGCAAAATTCTAATTATAGCTGTATCATTTTCTAACCATGTAATTTTGTAATAATACTAAAATTTTCTTAACCACTGATCATGTCATTTGTTAACTTAACAGCAGGGTTATTGTGAGGATTAAATAAGCAAATGCAGTTAATCACCAAGCAGAGTTATACCTAATACACCTACTTTTTTTCTTTTTCTCTGGGCCTCACATACAAATTGGTGAGTTAAGTCTACTATTGTTTATGAAAAATTATCACTTGTCCATGAAATACATTTATCATTGTTCTAGTTTGCTAATGCTGCCAGAGTGCAAAATAACAATAATGGATTTGTTTCTATAAAGGGGGTTCATTGAGTTACAAAGTTACAGTCTTAAGGCCATAAAATTGTCCAAGCTAAGGTGTCAACCATAGGGTACCTTCACAGAAGAATGGCCAATGGCATCCAGAAAACCTCTGTTAGCTCAGAAGGCACATGGCTGGTGTCTGCTTGCCCCCAGGTTGCATTTCAAAGTGGTATTCTCCAAAATTTTGCTCTTGGGGTGTTTTGTCCTCTTAGCTGCAGCTCCTTTTCAAAATGTCATCCTCATTTGCTCTCCAAAATCTCACTTTTAGCTGTTCTGAGTTCCTTCTGTCTGTGAATTCCTTTATATGACTCCAGTGATCCAATTAACACTCACCCTGAATGGGCAGGGTAACATGTCCATGGAAACCATCCAACCAAATATTTCACTCACAGTTCATTGAGTCACAACTCCATGGAAACACTTAATCAGAAGGTTCTAACCTAATCAACACTAATGCATCTACCCCCACAAAACTGTACCAAAGAACACGGCATTTTGGTGGGCATAATGCATCCAAACTGGCAAATCATTACCAGTGTTTTAGGGGATAATTTACTGGTTATAAATGATTAATGCTTTCACTCACACACACACCTACATACACACCACATATACAGAGAAAGAAAGAGAAATACAGGGATGCTCCCACAAATCATGATTAATATGGGACAGGACTATAGCAACCACTTTACTAAAGTATCAGATGGAACAACTAGATACCCTCACAAACCCCATCATTATATATGTTATGAGCCTCCTTGACATCTGAGGATTGTGGGGCATGACAGAACATTTATGACCCACATGCTCCTGTTACTTTCTTACAAAAGTTATTTTGAGTTCTTGATTTGGAGAATAGATATCACAGATCCTTCTGAACTAAGTGAGTCCTTGAATTGATCAATCCCATCATGAAACAATTTTGAAGTTACATGATAGGTATCCAAATCCATTAGGGAAAGATCTGAAAGTCAGGGTTGAGGGGGTTGAAGGAGTGATATTTCCAGAAACCGTCAGGAGTTGAACCAAGATAATTTAGGGCAATTCCTTAGAGAAAGGCAGGGACAGGATAGAGCAGGAAGTGTGTGAGGGTACAGAAGACAGGGATGCATGTTGGAGAACCAATGATAGAGCATAAACCAAGAATATGTAAATCTGAGAATTTCCACAATATTTACCTGCAGGGGAAGACCAAAATCCACATATGGTAGGAGTTAGATATACCTATTTATGGATCAGGGAAGGGATTTAAAAACTCTGAGCACCGTGGGATAATTAACATTTGAAACACTGATTTTCATGTTCTTTTCTGTGAGACTCTGTATTCACATTTTCATTACTAGCAACATGAGCCATAGCCTCTTGTATTTGAGTTTAAGAGATGAGTCTTTCCCTGTTGCTCTTAGAGGATACTACATGTTTCTGTTGGTTGGTCTGGGGGTACTTCCAGGTGAAAGTTTGGGTACAGGTGACAGTTGGGTCTGGAAATTGTGGAAAAGTTTTGAGCCTCATGGCTTCTTTCTCCATCCTCAGCTTTGGATGCTTAGTGCTTGGACTGCCTGAGAGTGAAAAACTGGAGGAAGACTGTTGGCAGTAGAGCTATTGACAATGCAACCACTGGTGAGTGGGGAATTTCTATTTCTACTGAAATAAAACCCCCTATAGGAAAATGCAGATTTTCCTTACTAGCCTGGCACATTCATTCTAAGTGCACTCATGAGATGATCACATATTTGAGATCCACTTAAGTATACCCAGGACTCTGGTATAATTATAGTGGGCTAGGAAGTGATTAAGAAACAATCTTTTACCCATAATTACACTAATTTCTTCTAGCCCCTCTTTTCTAGTTTGCTAAGTTGCCAGAAGGCAAAACACCAGAGATGGATTGGCTTTTATAAAAGGGGGTTTATTTGTTTACACAGTTACAGTCTTACAGCCATAAAGTGTCCAAGGTAACACATCAGCAATTGGGTACTTTGAGTGGAGGATGGCCAATGGTGTCCAGAAAACCTCTGTTAGCTGGGAAGGCACATGGCTGGCATCTGCTCCAAAGTTCTGGTTTCAAAATGGCTTTCTCCCAGGACATTCCTCTCTAGGCTGCAGTTCCTCAAAAATATCACTTTCAGTTGCACTTGGGTTATTTGTCCTCTCTTAGCTTCTCCAGAGCAAGAGTCTGCTTTCAACAGCCATCTTCAAACTGTCTCTCATCTGCAGCTCCTTTGCTTTCTTCAAAATGTCCCTCTTGGCTGTAGCTCCTCTTCAAAATGTTACTCACAGTTGCACTGAGTTCCTTCTGTTATGTCAGCTCATTTATATGGCTCCACTGATCAACTTAGACCCACCCTGAATGGGCAGAGCAACACCTCCATGGAAATTATCCATAGTCATCACCCACAGCTGGGTGGGGCACATTACAAAGAAACACTCAAAGACTTACAATCTAATCAAGACTGATAACATCTGCCCACACAAGATTACATCAAATATAATGGCTTTTGGGGAACACAATATATTCAAACTGGCACACCCTTTTAAGGCTGTGTATTCACCAAAGAGGTGTGAAAGGATTTGTTTTCTTCATGCAGCTTATGACCTCAGTGGGAAAGTAATTCACTCATTCACTCAGTTAGTGGTACTAATGTGCTTAGCATTGTGGTGAATACAAGGGGTTAGAGAGGAATAATTGCACAACATAACAGTCTAATAAGGAGGCAGATTCATCACTTGAGTTCAATAAGTTCAGTGTTGGGAGTGCTGGGGACTCTGCCATGTTAAGGAGAGCACAAGAAAAAGGCCAGAAAATGCAATGGAAATTAATGTATTTATTTTATCCAATAATAAACTTACAGTTTTGATGGAATATATTTTTACATTTTGAAAAGATGTTTGAAATTATCATTACCATCTTGTTCTCAGTTAACCATTTTCTTTCTTTTAAATGACATTTGTACCAGTTTGGTAAGTGGAAGCAACAAACAGGTAATGATGTTTCCTTCCTTACTTTAAGCTGTGCACACAGGAGGAGTATTGTAGGTAGAGTAAAATTTTAGGACAATTGAAAATATTTGAAGAACTAGTGATAGAGAGACCAGAACCAATAAAGATCCCATTTATCCTTGAACAGACAGTCAAGATGAAAACACAAGACATGCAATGAAAACTATAGTTTGGATGTTCAGGAGGATATTGTGTAAGGGAAATTGAGTATGGGAGGCCTCCTAACACAGGAAGAGTCAGCCTAGGACTATTCTTTAGTATAGCAGTCACAGGGGGCCCTGAATTTTGCTACTGAAGGGCCTACCCTCATATCATAATAAAAACCTGAGTTTTGTAGAGTTGAAAGAGGAAGAACCTACTGATCCCAAGTTCTGTCTAAAGCTGGTACAGTTCTGCAGAATTATGTACATTGCTTAAAGTCTTTCTGCCATTTTAATGATAAATAGATTTATCACTTGTACTTAACAAGTCTTGGGTAGATAGGAATCACCAGCTCATTGGATATTTCAACACTTGTAACATTTTGTTAAACCATTTCATAGACGAGGAAACTGAGGTCATTGCAGGTGCCTCAATTTGGTTAAGTTGGATTTTCAAGTTTTGTCCAGGTGGAGGTCAGATATCACACAATGGAAAAATGAGAAAAATACATGGAAAAAAGTAGTTTATTACTCCCAGGTCCTAGGGTGAGATGGGTACCATGTGGAGTTGGTGGAAAGTGTGAACAGCCTTGGTTGTGTGTGGGTGGGACACAAGCAAAGCAAAAGGAAACCATGGGTTTGTGCTTTTAATGTGGGTCAGAGGTTTAGGTTAGTATGTTTTCCACAGGAGTCAGTGATTGGTTAGTTTAAAACAAATACCTTTGAAAAGGGAAGGGTACTCAGTGTCCCAGGGTTGTGGGGATGGTTACCTTACTATTTGTGACCACCTGTGGGTTCACAGTGAGTCATGCCAGTGATGGAGGTGGTGAACAAATATGTAGGTTTTATTCCTGGAGAGTTTAGGCTGTGGGGATGGAAAACTGTGAACCATGCCACAGATCAATGTTGAGATGAGTGGCTTGGTGAACTAACGTGGATGTTAAGGCAGAACACAAAAATATTTTGATAGGACAGAGGGGAATAAGTGAACAATCATTGTAAAAAGTGGCAGATGAATAATGCCTCCCATATGATGAATCTGTGGATTTATTTGAAACTTATGGAGGAGATTTAGTTATGTATGCTCTAGAGCAAATTGCATGACCACTATCTGGAAGTCATTATTATCAGTTTCTTGGCAAACTTTCAGGTTATATCATATCATGTTATGCAATATTGCCTTATAGTGAAGATTTATGTATTCAGAGTGTGTATGTCTCTGTGAATGTATCTGAAGAATAGATGCCAAGTTGGCAGTAAGAATGATCTAACTGGAATCCCAAACACAGTTTGAGATTTTTATATACACAACCCCCTCCCTTCCACAGTGTTGTCATTTCAGCCAATCTACTATGGATATTGGTAGGGATAGAATTGTCTGAACCCAAATGCCTGTATGTTTTAGGAATCCATCCATCCACCCACCCATCCATTTAAAATATCATCAATTTATTCAAGTATCTAGACAACTTCCCCATATGCCATTCTGAGATCTGCTCTGAATCTTTCATAAATGTTATGACTACTTGAAAGAAACTTTGCCTTTTCACTTTTTCCTTACATCTCATTTGTTACACTAGAGACATGTGATCTACCTGACTAAAATTTCATGTCTTTCTCGTTGCTCAATCACCAAACTACAGAACAGTGTGAGAATTCAATGAATATTATTTCTATTGATAAAAATACATATTATCTAGATAATTATTATCCTTTAGGGAATGTGGAGAAGATTCAGCACACTGTAGAAAAATACAAGTCATACCCTTTTTTTCACATAGAACATGGATTTTGGGGTGGACTTTGGTTTCTTGGATTCTTTTATAAAATACTCTTAAAATACTGTGGAGTCATAATTTCTCCTTGTATAAAAAGACTGAGAATATTATAGTCTATAAATTTAGCCATGGACATCAGCATGTCCTTAATGTCTTTGTCTGAAGGTCAAGAGTCATCTTTTGCTGGAAAAGGATTATCACTATACTGTATTTAATTACAGTTGCTTGTGCTGTTCTTCAGAGCTTGCCTTATTGTTCATAATAGTCTGCCCTGGACTTGATGGTCATGAACTGGTATTAGTACAAAACTCAACATATATACTTCTGTTTCTCATAAATAGGGTATAAGCTCTGCAAATTGGAAGTAGTTTCCCAGTTGGAACAAGGAGAGGAACTGTGGAGAGAAGGATTAGGATTTCTCTGAGGACAGAGTCCAGGTGAGTTCTGGGGCCCCATGCTTCAATAAGAGGAGGGGCCTGGTTAATGAATGGGAATGTTCTTAGAAATATCTACTGCAGATTTTCTTAATTGAATGATATTCTCTGAAATGTGGTCTATGACTTTGGGGTAAAACTCCACAAATGTGTAATTATTCCATACATATATCAATGTCTAGTCAGCAATCCATCTGTGATTGTCTTTGGTTTAGTGAAAGTGATACTTAAATTCTTTTAGGAGTTAAATTTTTCACATTTGGCCCTTGTTCTGGTACTCCTTTTTGAGTATTTTCCTTCTCTTTACTACCTAAAATCACATCTCTTAATTTTTCCCTTATTTTAATGCTGAAAAAATTTTAGTTGTTACTTTCTAGAAAAGTGTTGCTACTTTCTAGAGTACATCTTAATATTACATTCTTTCCCCATCTAAGTGACAATGTTTGGACTATACTCATATGAACACTGGGGATTGGTTTTCAAATATTTCATTCTGCTAATGCCACTCTATGCTTTTAAAATTGCTTCAGGAATGGAAAATGACCATAAAAAGGAAGAAATGATAGCCATGCAACATATCTGCAAGAAGGAGACCTCTTCCATCCAGTCAAAAGTAAGTTTCATGAGTATGAGTGCTGGTCTTCAAGATAGACAACTGCAGGGAATAATTTAGGAGTTCAGCACAATCTGACTGTAATTAAGTACAGGATTAAACACTGCCCTATCAAAAAGTTTTGGAGAGTTTTAATTATGGGAAAAATTAACCTGAGCTGAAAACTGTAATCTGAAGTCTTATAAAAGGACAATTGCATAAACAGGTTTCATAGACTTATTCTTTGAAATATAATGAAGTTTCAAAATTAAGTAGGTAGCTCTGCTGTTGAGATGCTACAAAAGAGAAAATCTCTGCATACAAAAATGTAGCACAGTAAGCTCATGTATCTAACATGAATTTTAACTGGAGACTCAATGACTGATTAGACTAGGGAATTGAATTAATGCATATATGTGGTCATACCTTTCACAGTCTCTCTTCTTATTTGTAGCAGCAGATTTCTTACACTGGAGAGGATCACTTTGAAGATAATGATTTGGGATATTTCATTCACTTCACATTGACTTACAAGGGAAAGACACCCTATGAGGACAAACAATTTTAAAAAATTTCTATTACCATTCATTCATCGACATAAGCAAATTCATACTGGACATAAGTCATATGACTGTCATCTATGTGGAAAAGTCTTCAGAAGTAATTCTGTCCTTAGAGAACGTGAGAAAATGTACACTGGAGAGAAGACATATGGCTGCCATCTAGAAGGGAAAGACTTCACTGATGGTTCTATCTGCAGACAACATGTGAGAACTCACACTGGTGAGAAAACAGATGTCTGTCATGAATGTGGGAAAGACTTCACTCATAGTTCTAAACTCAGATGACATGAGAGAACACACACTGGAGAGAAACCATATGTCTGTCTTCTATGTGGGAAATCCTTCAGTCAATGTGGTAACCTTAGGCAGCATGAGAGAACTCACACTTTGGAGAAATCATTTATCTGTAATGTTTGTGGAAAATCCTTCAGTCAACATATTCACCTTACACAACATGAGAGAAGTCACACTGGGGAGAAATCATATGTCTGCCACCTATGTGGGAAAAACTTTAGATATACTTTTGCCATTAGGAAACATCAGAGAACTCATTAAAATGTGCATTTGGAAGAGTCTTTAGCCACAGATATAATCTTTTAAAAAATGAAATAACTTACACACAAGTGTACTTCTCTGTCAATGTAATCAATGTGTAAATGTCTTTATTTACAATTTATCCATAAATAACATGATTGGACTATACTGGGAGGAACTCTATGTCTGTAATTACCTATAATACATTTCAGATGAGCTGCAGCCTTGGCACATACAAGCACAGCTTAGAGTAAGAATAGCTTCTAAACCAGGAAACTGGATGGAAATGTCTTTACCAGGAGGAGGAAACACTAGGAGGACAAGAGATAACTTTTTATGGAGTATTCAATGAAAAAAATATGCAAAATCCTTTACTTAGAGAGCAACATGTTATTGGTCTTGATCTTCCTCTGTTTTAGTTCATCTAAATATATATTTCTTTTGAACTCAGACATTGACTACCATGAATACTCAACCTTCTTTCAAATT
Organism: Choloepus didactylus; assembly: GCF_015220235.1. Taxonomy (NCBI): domain Eukaryota; kingdom Metazoa; phylum Chordata; class Mammalia; order Pilosa; family Megalonychidae; genus Choloepus; species Choloepus didactylus. The sequence continues at coordinate 329,662 of NW_023637615.1, forward strand.
GAATAATATAATATATATTCTTTTATAGCTGACTTTTTGATCACCATCTGTAAATCAGGCTATTCATTGTGTGTTTATGGAACATTGTTAGGAGTGTTCCATCAGATGTATTGTTCTTATTTCAGATATTCATTCTCCTAATAATTGACTTTTTGTTTGTTACAATGTTTTAGCTGCTATGAAAAATATACTTCCTTTAAAATTTCTATATCCAAGTTTCATGGACCTAGACACTCATTATTCTCAAGCATGCAAAAGAAAAATTGCTGGATCAAAAATAGCTGCATGTAACCAGAAGACTGTGTGATGATGGCAGAATGGGGAGCTCAAAGACTCAATCCTTCCATTATAAAATCTAATAAACAGGCAGGAACCATCTAACACAGCTATTTTGGATCTACAGGGATCAGAAGAGCACTGTACAGCATCCAGGAGAAGGAGGAAGTGGCTGACAAATTTTAGTAAAGAAAAGAAAATTGCTCTCCCCTAAAAGTGACTACTGGTACACTTATCCCACTCTTGCTGCATTCCACCATGGGGTCCAACCTCTAGCTAGATTGCTGGTGACAGGGACACAAAAATTCTCTTCCCCAAGACCAAGGAAATGCATGACAAAGAAATGATCACAGCTTTTGACTGATGACTTTGGATTGCTGGAGCACAGTACTAAGGGTGGCCACTGTCACAAACCACATTTACAAAGGCAATGGTAGCAGCCATTATTTCAACCAACTCTGGGAGTCAGATGTCAGTTGAAGACACTACCCTTCCTCAGGGCTGCAGGATACAGTTAGATGAAGGGATGCATTTTCTGGGCAGGTCAATAGAGCTCAGCTTTCAGGACAGTGAAGGAAGATTTTTATGCCCTTCCTGACTCCCTAACCAGGGCATTTTGGACCTAGTCTGCACACCCTACATGGGACAGTGTCCCTGTTTCTGCAGAAAAGATTGACAAGAAAGTCCTCCCCAATGTACCCCTCAACCCAGCTGCAATAGCAGGTTGAGGCAGTGAAAGGCATATAAGAGCTATATAGCCAGATATTAAGAAGCAGTGGCTTGTGAACTTCAAATACCTAGAAGCAGGATGTCTCCATTCTGGGAAACAGAGTGTACAAACTCCTGAAAACAAGGGGACTACAAAATAACTAACAAGTAAAGCACAGGACAAGACACAGTCACAGAAATATAAGGAAAACCATGCACACTGCATTCATCTCTGCAGGCATTCCTAAGAGGATCAATGCGCAAGAAAATCTGTCTTATTACCAGCTGGTTACAAAATCAAGAAACAGACACCTCAGGGTACAAACACCAGAATTAACATGTTACAATATAAAGTGTGAAACAAGACTACAAGACAAAGAAACAGGAATTGATGGTCCCTCCAAAGGAAAAGGATAAAATTTCAGAAGCCAACAATGAAGAGGGCCAGAATGTGGACATTCCAAATGAAACCTTTAAATGATCTTAAAGTACTCAAGGAGATGAAAGGAAAATACAACTAAAGGTTGCAGGAAAGCAATGATTAAGCAATATGAGAATCTTAGTAAAGATACAGATTTTGAAAGGTACCAACCAAACAAAAGTACTGGAGCTGAAGATGATAATAAGTGAAATATTTTCCAGAAGAGTTTCCAGGGAAGATTAGTACTGGAAGAAGAAAGAATCAGTGAAAAGAAAAACAAGATATTGAAATAAATCAGGCAGAGGAGCAAACATAAGAAAAAATTATAGAATTGGACAATTACTTAACAGATCATGGAGACACCTTTAAGGGTACCAATATATGAATCATAGGAGTCCCAAAAGGAGAAAAAAGAAAGGGGCAGAATTAATATTCAGAGAAATAATGACAGAGAACTTCCCAAGTTGAGCAAAAGATGTGAATATACACATCCAAGAATCTCAGAGGACACCAATCATGAGAATCATGATGAGAAATACACACACTCATTTACTGATCAATATATTATTGAATGCAAAGGACAAGAAGAGACTTCTGGAAGCTTCAAGAAAAAGGCAGGAGGGGTGGGGCAAGATGGTGGATTGGAGAGGTGTATGTTTTAATTACTCCTCCAGGGAAATAGATAGAAAGCCAGGAACTGCGTGGACTGGACACTGCAGAGCAATCTGACTTTGGGCATACTTCATACAACACTCATGAAAACATGGAACTGCTGAGATCAGCAAAATCTGTAAGTTTGTGCAGCCAGAGGACCCTCCCTGCCAGGCTCAGTCCCATGAGAGGAGGGGCTGTCAGCGCCGGGAAGGAGAAGGGAGAACTGCAGTGGCAGCTCTTATTGGAAACTCATTCTACTGATCCAAACTCCAACCATAGATAGACTGAGACCAGACACCAGAGAATCTGAGAGCAGCCAGCCCAGCAGAGAGGAGACAGGCATAGCAAAAAAACAGCAAGACAAACTCAAAAATAAAAGCGGATGCTTTTTGGAGTTCTGGTGAACATAGAAAGGGGAAGGGCAGAGCTCAGGACCCCCAGGCTCATTTGCAAAACCCAAAGAAAAACTGATCTCTCTGCCCCCTGGATCTTTCCTTAGTAGCCCTAATTGCTTTGTCTCAGCATTTCAATAATGCATTAGATCTGCCGGGAGGGCCCTTTTTTTTTTTTTTTTTTTCATTTTCTAAAACAATTACTCTAAGAGGCCCAATACAGAAAGCCTCAAGACTTGCAATTTGGGCAGATCAAGACAAGGGCAGAACTGAGGGCTCTGAGACAAAAGGCAATAATCCAATGGCTGAGAAAATTCACTAAACACCACAATTTCCCAAGAAAAGGGGGGCATCCTCTTATAGCCATCATCCTGGTGGACAGGAAACACTCCTGCCGGTCACTGGTCTCATAGCCCAGAGCTGCCCCAGACAACCCAGTGTGACAGAAGTGCTTCAAATAACACACATACACCACAGAATTGGGCCTTAACATTAGCCTCCCTGCACCCTCAGCTCATTGTCCCAGACTTGGGAAAGTGGAACAGTGAGAATTAACAAGCCCCATTCAGACATCATTTCAGCAGACTGGGAGCCTCCCTACACAGACCAGCAGCCCAGAACCACCCTGGGGGGATGGCACTCACCTGTGACATAGCACAGTCATCCCTCAACAGAGGACCATGGGGTGCACGGCCTGGAAGAGGGACCCACTCACAAGTCTCAGGAGCCATACGCCAATACCAAGGACTTGTGAGTCAGTGGCAGAGACAAACTGTGGTAGGACTGAACTGAAGGATTAGACTATTGCAGCAGCTCTAAAACTCCAGGAACACCAGGGAGATTTGGTTGTTAGAGCCGCCCCCCACCCTGACCGCCCAGACACACACCCCCTATACAGGACGGGCAACACCAACTGCACACACAAGATTGGTACACCAACTGGACCCCATAAGACTTACTTCCCAACTCACCACAGAGGCAAAGAGGGGGAGAACTGCCTTGAGGGGAACACGTGGCTCGTGGATGCCACTGCTGGTTAGTCACAGAAAGTGTACTCCATGAAGCTGTAGACCCGACAAATTAGAGATAAGGATTTTAATTGGTCTACAAACCCTAAAAGAACCCTACCAAGTTAAACAAATGCAGGAGGTGAAAAACAACAGAAAATTCTAAAGCATATGAAAAAAAAACAGAATATATGGATAACCCAATCCCAAGCACCCAAATCAAAAGATCAGAATAAATACAGTACTTAGAGCAACTAATTAAAGAACTACAGATGAACGATGGGACCATGGCATGGGATATAAAGGACATCAAGAAGAGCATGGAACAGGATATAAAGGACATCAAGAAGACCCTAGAACAGCATAAAGAAGACATTGCGGGGGCAAGATGGCAGACTGGTGAGCTGTATGTTTTAGTTACTCCTCCAGGAAAGTAGGTAAAAAGCCAGGAACTGCGTGGACTGGACACCACAGAGCAATCTGTCTTTGGGCATACTTCATACAACACTCATGAAAACGTGGAACTGCCGAGATCAGCGAAATCTGTAAGTTTTTGCGGCCAGGGGACCCGCGCCCCTCCCTGCCAGGCTCAGTCCCGGGGGAGGAGGGGCTGTCAGCTCCAGGAAGGAGAAGGGAGAATTGCAGTGGCTGCTCTCATCGGAAACTCATTCTACTGATTCAAACTCCAACCATAGATAGACTGAGGCCAGACACCAGAGACTCTGAGAGCAGCCAGCCCAGCAGAGAGGAGACGGGCATAGAAGGAAAACAACACGAGAAGCTCCAAAGTAAAAGCAGAGGATTTTTGGAGTTCTGGTGAACACAGAAAGGGGAAGGGCGGAGATCAGGCCTTGAGGCGCATATGCAAATCCCGAAGCAAGGCTGATCTCTCTGCCCAGGGCACCTTTCCTTAATGGCCCTGGTTGCTTTGTCTATTAGCATTTCAATAACCCATTAGATCTCTGAGGAGGGCCGTTTTTTTTTTGTTTGTTTGTTTGTTTTTTTTTTTTTTTTTTTTAAATCCTTTTTGCTTTTTCTAAAACAATTACTCTAAGAAGCTCAATACAGAAAGCTTCAAAGAATTGAAATTTGGGCACGTCAAGTCAAGAGCAGAACTAAGAGAGCTCTGAGACAAAAGGCAATAATCCAGTGGCTGAGAAAATTCACTAAACAACACAACTTCCCAAGAAAAGGGGGGTGTCCGCTCACAGCCACCATCCTGGTGGACAGGAAACACTCCTGCCCATCGCCAGCCCCATAGCCCAGAGCTGCCCCAGACAACCCAGTGTGACGGAAGTGCTTCAAATAACAGGCACACACCACAAAACTGGGCGTGGACATTAGCCTTCCCTGCAACCTCAGCTGAATGTCCCAGAGCTGGGAAGGGGGAGCAGTGTGAATTAACAGAGCCCCATTCAGCCATCATTTGAGCAGACTGGGAGCCTCCCAACACAGCCCAGCAGCCCAGAACTGCCCTGGGGGGACGGCACTCACCTGTGACATAGCACAGTCATCCCTCAACAGAGGACCCGGGGTGCACAGCCTGGAAGAGGGGCCCACTTGCAAGTCTCAGGAGCCATAGGCCAATACCAAAGACTTGTGGGTCAGTGGCAGAGACAAACTGTGGCAGGACTGAACTGAAGGATTAGACTATTGCAGTAGCTTTAAAACTCTAGGATCATCAGGGAGATTTGATTGTTAGGGCCACCCCCCCTCCCCGACTGCCCAGAAACACGCCCCACATACAGGGCAGGCAACACCAACTACACACGCAAGCTTGGGACACCAATTGGGCCCCACAAGACTCACTCCCCCACTCACCAAAAAGGCTAAGCAGGGGAGATCTGGCTTGTGGAGAACAGGTGGCTCGTGGACGCCACCTGCTGGTTAGTTAGAGAAAGTGTACTCCACGAAGCTGTAGATCTGATAAATTAGAGATAAGGACTTCAACTGGTCTACAAACCCTAAAAGAACCCTATCAAGGACAGCAAATGCCACGAGGCCAAAAACAACAGAAAATTATAAAGCATATGAAAAAACCAGACGATATGGATAACCCAAGCCCAAGCACCCAAATCAAAAGACCAGAAGAGACACACCTAGAGCAGCTACTCAAAGAACTAAAGATGAACAATGAGACCCTAGTACGGGATATGAAGGAAATCAAGAAGACCCTAGAAGAGCATAAAGAAGACATTGCAAGACTAAATAAAAAAATGGATGACCTTATGGAAATTAAAGAAACTGTTGACCAAATTAAAAAGATTCTGGACACTCATAGTACAAGACTAGAGGAAGTTGAACAACGAATCAGTGACCTGGAAGATGACAGAATGGAAAATGAAAGCATAAAAGAAAGAATGGGGAAAAAAATTGAAAAACTCGAAATGGACCTCAGGGATATGATAGATAATATGAAACGTCCGAATATAAGACTCATTGGTGTCCCAGAAGGGGAAGAAAAGGGTAAAGGTCTAGGAAGAGTATTCAAAGAAATTGTTGGGGAAAACTTCCCAAATCTTCTAAACAACATAAATACACAAATCATAAATGCTCAGCGAACTCCAAATAGAATAAATCCAAAAAAACCCACTCCGAGACATATACTGATCACACTGTCAAACATAGAAGAGAAGGAGCAAGTTCTGAAAGCAGCAAGAGAAAAGCAATTCACCACATACAAAGGAAACAGCATAAGACTAAGTAGTGACTACTCAGCAGCCACCATGGAGGCGAGAAGGCAGTGGCACGATATATTTAAAATTCTGAGTGAGAGGAATTTCCAGCCAAGAATACTTTATCCAGCAAAGCTCTCCTTCAAATTTGAGGGAGAGCTTAAATTTTTCACAGACAAAGAAATGCTGAGAGAATTTGCTAACAAGAGACCTGCCCTACTGGAGATACTAAAGGGAGCCCTACAGACAGAGAAACAAAGACAGGACAGAGAGACTTGGAGAAAGGTTCAGTACTAAAGAGATTCGGTATGGGTACAATAAAGGATATTAATAGAGAGAGGGAAAAATATGGCAAACATAATCCAAAGGATAAGATGGCCGATTCAAGAAATGCCTTCACGGTTTTAACGTTGAATGTAAATGGATTAAACTCCCCAATTAAAAGATATAGATTCGCAGAATGGATCAAAAAAAATGAACCATCAATATGTTGCATACAAGAGACTCATCTTAGACACAGGGACACAAAGAAATTGAAAGTGAAAGGATGGAAAAAAATATTTCATGCAAGCTACAGCCAAAAGAAAGCAGGTGTAGCAATATTAATCTCAGATAAAATAGACTTCAAATGCAGGGATGTTTTGAGAGACAAAGAAGGCCACTACATACTAATAAAAGGGGCAATTCAGCAAGAAGAAATAACAATCGTAAATGTCTATGCACCCAATCAAGGTGCCACAAAATACATGAGAGAAACACTGGCAAAACTAAAGGAAGCAATTGATGTTTCCACAATAATTGTGGGAGACTTCAACACATCACTCTCTCCTATAGATAGATCAACCAGACAGAAGACCAATAAGGAAATTGAAAACCTAAACAATCTGATAAATGAATTAGATTTAACAGACATCTACAGGACATTACATCCCAAATCACCAGGATACACATACTTTTCTAGTGCTCACGGAACTTTCTCCAGAATAGATCATATGCTGGGACATAAAACAAGCCTCAATAAATTTAAAAAGATTGAAATTATTCAAAGCACATTCTCTGACCACAATGGAATACAATTAGAAGTCAATAACCATCAGAGACTTAGAAAATTCACAAATACCTGGAGGTTAAACAACACACTCCTAAACAATCAGTGGGTTAAAGAAGAAATAGCAAGAGAAATTGCTAAATATATAGAGACGAATGAAAATGAGAACACAACATACCAAAACCTATGGGATGCAGCAAAAGCAGTGCTAAGGGGGAAATTTATAGCACTAAATGCATATATTAAAAAGGAAGAAAGAGCCAAAATCAAAGAACTAATGGATCAACTGAAGAAGCTAGAAAATGAACAGCAAACCAATCCTAAACCAAGTAGAAGAAAAGAAATAACAAGGATTAAAGCAGAAATAAATGACATAGAGAACAAAAAAACAATAGAAAGGATAAATATCACCAAAAGTTGGTTCTTTGAGAAGATCAACAAGATTGACAAGCCCCTAGCTAGACTGACAAAATCAAAAAGAGAGAAGACCCATAAAAACAAAATAATGAATGAAAAAGGTGACATAACTGCAGATCCTGAAGAAATTAAAAAAATTATAAGAGGATATTATGAACAACTGTATGGCAACAAACTGGATAATGTAGAAGAAATGGACAATTTCCTGGAAACATATGAACAACCTAGACTGACCAGAGAAGAAATAGAAGACCTCAACCAACCCATCACAAGCAAAGAGATCCAATCAGTCATCAAAAATCTTCCCACAAATAAATGCCCAGGGCCAGATGGCTTCACAGGGGAATTCTACCAAACTTTCCAGAAAGAACTGACACCAATCTTACTCAAACTCTTTCAAAACATTGAAAAAAATGGAACACTACCTAACTCATTTTATGAAGCTAACATCAATCTAATACCAAAACCAGGCAAAGATGCTACAAAAAAGGAAAACTACCGGCCAATCTCCCTAATGAATATAGATGCAAAAATCCTCAACAAAATACTTGCAAATCGAATCCAAAGACACATTAAAAAAATCATACACCATGACCAAGTGGGGTTCATTCCAGGCATGCAAGGATGGTTCAACATCAGAAAAACAATCAATGTATTACAACACATTAAAAACTCGAAAGGGAAAAATCAATTGATCATCTCAATAGATGCTGAAAAAGCATTTGACAAAATCCAACATCCCTTTTTGATAAAAACACTTCAAAAGGTAGGAATTGAAGGAAACTTCCTCAACATGATAAAGAGCATATATGAAAAACCCACAGCCAGCATAGTACTCAATGGTGAGAGACTGAAAGCCTTCCCTCTAAGATCAGGAACAAGACAAGGATGCCCGCTGTCACCACTGTTATTCAACATTGTGCTGGAAGTGCTAGCCAGGGCAATCCGGCAAGACAAAGAAATAAAAGGCATCCAAATTGGAAAAGAAGAAGTAAAACTGTCATTGTTTGCAGATGATATGATCTTATATCTAGAAAACCCTGAGAAATCAACGATACACCTACTAGAGCTAATAAACAAATTTAGCAAAGTAGGGGGATACAAGATTAATGCACATAAGTCAGTAATGTTTCTATATGCTAGAAATGAACAAACTGAAGAGACACTCAAGAAAAAGATACCATTTTCAATAGCAACTAAAAAAATCAAGTACCTAGGAATCAACTTAACCAAAGATGTAAAAGACCTATACAAAGAAAACTACATAACTCTACTAAAAGAAATAGAAGGGGACCTTAAAAGATGGAAAAATATTCCATGTTCATGGATAGGAAGGCTAAATGTCATTAAGATGTCAATTCTACCCAAACTCATCTACAGATTCAATGCAATCCCAATCAAAATTCCAACAACCTACTTTGCAGACTTGGAAAAGCTAGTTATCAAATTTATTTGGAAAGGGAAGATGCCTCGAATTGCTAAAGACACTCTAAAAAAGAAAAACGAAGTGGGAGGACTTACACTCCCTGACTTTGAAGCTTATTATAAAGCCACAGTTGCCAAGACAGCATGGTACTGGCACAAAGATAGACATATAGATCAATGGAATCGAATTGAGAATTCAGAGATAGACCCTCAGATCTATGGCCGACTGATCTTTGATAAGGCCCCCAAAGTCACCGAACTGAGCCATAATGGTCTTTTCAACAAATGGGGCTGGGAGAGTTGGATATCCATATCCAAAAGAATGAAAGAGGACCCCTACCTCACCCCCTACACAAAAATTAACTCAAAATGGACCAAAGATCTCAATATAAAAGAAAGTACCATAAAACTCCTAGAAGATAATGTAGGAAAACATCTTCAAGACCTTGTATTAGGAGGCCACTTCCTAGACTTTACACCCAAAGCACAAGCAACAAAAGAGAAAATAGATAAATGGGAACTCCTCAAGCTTAGAAGTTTCTGCACCTCAAAGGAATTTCTCAAAAAGGTAAAGAGGCAGCCAACTCAATGGGAAAAAATTTTTGGAAACCATGTATCTGACAAAAGACTGATATCTTGCATATACAAAGAAATCCTACAACTCAATGACAATAGTACAGACAGCCCAATTATAAAATGGGCAAAAGATATGAAAAGACAGTTCTCTGAAGAGGAAATACAAATGACCAAGAAACACATGAAAAAATGTTCAGCTTCACTAGCTATTAGAGAGATGCAAATTAAGACCACAATGAGATACCATCTAACACCGGTTAGAATGGCTGCCATTAAACAAACAGGAAACTACAAATGCTGGAGGGGATGTGGAGAAATTGGAACTCTTATTCATTGTTGGTGGGACTGTATAATGGTTCAGCCACTCTGGAAGTCAGTCTGGCAGTTCCTTAGAAAACTAGATATAGAGCTACCATTCGATCCAGCGATTGCACTCCTCGGTATATACCCGGAAGATCGGAAAGCAGTGACACGAACAGATATCTGCACGCCAATGTTCATAGCAGCATTATTCACAATTGCCAAGAGATGGAAACAACCCAAATGTCCTTCAACAGATGAGTGGATAAATAAAATGTGGTATATACACACGATGGAATACTACGCGGCAGTAAGAAGGAACGATCTGGTGAAACATATGACAACATGGATGAACCTTGAAGACATAATGCTGAGCGAAATAAGCCAGGCACAAAAAGAGAAATATTATATGCTACCACTAATGTGAACTTTGAAAAATGTAAAACAAATGGTTTATAATGTAGAATGTAGGGGAACTAGCAGTAGAGAGCAATTAAGGAAGGGGGAACAATAATCCAGGAAGAACAGATAAGCTATTAACGTTCTGGGGATGCCCAGAAATGACTATGGTCTGTTAATTTCTGATGGTTGTAGTAGGAACAAGTTCACTGAAATGTTGCTATATTATGTAACTTTCTTGGGGTAAAGTAGGAACATGTTGGAAGTTAAGCAGTTATCTTAGGTTAGTTGTCTTTTTCTTACTCCCTTGCTATGGTCTCTTTGAAATGCTCTTTTATTGTATGTTTGTTTTCTTTTTAACTTTTTTTTTCATACAGGTGATTTGAAAAAAGAAGGGAAAGTTAAAAAAAAAAAAAAAAAAAAAAAAAAAAAAAAAAAAAAAAAAAAAGTAAAAAAAAAAAAAAAAAAAAAGATGTAGTGCCCCCTTGAGGAGCCTGTGGAGAATGCAGGGGTATTCGCCTACCCCACCTCCATGGTTGCTAACATGACCACAGACATAGGGGACTGGTGGTTTGATGGGTTGAGCCCTCTACCATAAGTTTTACCCTTGGGAAGACGGTTGCTGCAAAGGAGAGGCTAGGCCTCCCTGTATTTGTGCCTAAGAGTCTCCCCCTGAATGCCTCTTTGTTGCTCAGATGTGGCCCTCTCTCTCTGGCTAAGCCAACTTGAAAGGTGAAATCACTGCCCTCCCCCCTACGTGGATTCAGACACCCAGGGAAGTGAATCTCCCTGGCAACGTGGAATATGACTCCCAGGGAGGAATGTAGACCTGGCACCGTGGGACGGAGAACATCTTCTTGACCAAAAGGGGGATGTGAAAGGAAATGAAATAAGCTTCAGTGGCAGAGAGATTCCAAAAGGAGCCGAGAGGTCACTCTGGTGGGCACTCTTATGCACACTTTAGACAACCCTTTTTAGGTTCTAAAGAATTGGGGTAGCTGGTGGTGGATACCTGAAACTATCAAACTACAACCCAGAACCCATGAATCTCGAAGACAGTTGTATAAAAATGTAGCTTATGAGGGGTGACAATGGGATTGGGAAAGCCATAAGGACCAAACACCACTTTGTCTAGTTTATGGATGGATGTGTAGAAAAGTAGGGGAAGGAAACAAACAGACAAAGGTACCCAGTGTTCTTTTTTACTTCAATTGCTCTTTTTCACTCTAATTATTATTCTTGTTATTTTTGTGTGTGTGCTAATGAAGGTGTCAGGGATTGATTTAGGTGATGAATGTACAACTATGTAATGGTACTGTAAACAATCGAAAGTACAATTTGTTTTGTATGACTGCGTGGTATGTGAATATATCTCAATAAAATGATGATTAAAAAAAAAAAAGAAGACATTGCAAGACTAAATAAAAAAAAAAATAGATGATCTTATGGAGATTAAAGAAACTGTTGACCAAATAAAAAAGATTCTGGATACTCATAGTACAAGACTAGAGGAACTTGAACAACAAATCAGTGATCTGGAAGATGACAGAATGGAAAATGAAAGAACAAAAGAAAGAATGGGGAAAATTTTGAAAAAATTGTAATGGACCTCAGGGATTTGATAGATAATATAAACATCCAAATACAAGACTCATTTGTGTTCCAGAAGGAGAAGAAAAGGGTAAAGGTCTAGGAAGAGTATTCAAAGAAATTGTTGGGGAAGACTTCCCAAATATTCTAAACACCATAAATACACAAATCATAAATGCCCAGTGAACTCCAAATAGAATAGATCCAAATAAACCCACTCCGAGACATATTCTGATCACACTGTCAAATACGGAAGAGAAGGAGCAAGTTCTGAAAGCAGCAAGAGAAAAGCAATTCACCACATACAAAGGAAACAGCATAAGACTAAGTAGTGACTACTCAGCAGCCACCATGGAGGTGAGAAGGCAGTGTCATGACATATTTAAAATTCTGAGTGAGAAAAATTTCCAACCAAGAATACTTTATCCAGCAAAGCTCTCCTTCAAATTTGAGGAAGAGCTTAAATTTTTCACAGACAAACAAATGCTGAGAGAGTTTGCTAACAACAGGCCTGCCCTACTGGAGATACTAAAGGGATCCCTACAGACAGAGAAACAAAGAAAGGAGAGAGAGACATGGAGAAAGGTTCAGTACTAAAGAGATTCGGTATGGGTACATTAAAGGATATTAATAGAAAGAGGGAAAAATATATATGACAAACATAAACCAAAGGATAAAATGGCTGATTCAAGAACTGCCTTCATGGTTATGGCATTGAATGTAAATGGATTAAACTCACCAATTAAAAGGTATAGATTTGCAGAATGGATCAAAAAAATGAACCATCAATATGCTGCATACAAGAGACTCATCTTAGACACAGGGACACAAAGAAATTGAAAGTGAAAGGATGGAAAAAAAGTATTTCATGCCAGCTACAGCCAAAAGAAAGCAGGTGTAGTAATATTAATCTCAGATAAAATAGACTTAAAATGCAGGGATATTTTGAGAGACAAAGAAGGTCACTACATACTAATAACAGGGGCAATTCAACAAGAAGAAATAACAATCATAAATGTTTACACACCCAATCAAGGTGCCACAAAATACATGAGAGAAACACTGGGAAAAGTAAAGGAAGCAATTGCTGTTTCCACAATAATTGTGGGAGACTTCAACACAGCACTCTCTCTTATAGATAGATCAACCAGACAGAAGACCAATAAGAAAATTGAAAAGCTAAACAATCTGATAAATGAATTGGATTTAACAGACATATATAGAACATTACATCCCAAATCACCAGGATACACATACTTCTCTAGTGCTCACGAGACTTTCTTGAGAATAGATCATATGCTGGGACATAAAACAAGCCTCAATAAATTTAAAAAGATTGAAATTATTCAAAGCACATTCTCTGACCACAATGGAATAAAATTAGAAGTCAATAACCATCAGAGACTTAGAAAATTCACAAATACCTGGAGGTTAAACAACACACTCCTAAACAATCAGTGGGTTAAAGAAGAAATAGCAACAGAAATTGCTAAATATATAGAGATGAATGAAAATGAGAACCAAAACCTATGGGATGCAGCAAAAGCAATACTGAGGGGGAATTTATAGCACTAAATGCATATATTAAAAAGGAAGAAAGAGCCAAAATCAAAGAACTAATGGATCAACTGAAAAAGCTAGAAAATGAACAGCAATCCAATCCTAAACCAAGTAGAAGAAAAGAAATAACAAGGATATAAAGCTGAAATAAATGACACAGAGAACAAAAAAAACAATAGAGAGGATAAATAACACCAAAAGTTGGTTTTTTGAGAAGATCAACAAGATTGACAAGCCCATAGCTAGACTGACAAAATCAAAAAGAGAGAAGACCCATATAAACAAAATAATGAATGAGAAAGTTGACATTACTGCAGATCCCAAGGAAATGAAAAAAATTATAAGAGGGTACTATGAACAACTTTATGGTAACAAACTGGATAATGTAGAGGAAATGGACAATTTCCTGGAAACATATGAACAATGTAGACTGACCAGAGAAGAAACAGAAGACCTCAACCAACCAATCACAATCAAAGAGATCCAATCAGTCATCAAAAAGCTTTCCACAAATAAATGCACAGGACCAGATGGCTTCACATGGGGATTCTACCAAACTTTCCAGAAAGAACTGACACCAATCTTACTTAAACTCTTTCAAAACATTGAAGAAAATGGAACACTACATAACTCATTTTATGAAGCTAACATCAATCTAATACCAAAACCAGGCAAAGATGCTACAAAAAAGGTAAACTACTGGCCAATCTCCCTAATGAATATAGATGCAAAAATCCTCAACAAAATACTTGCAAATCGAATCCAAAGACACAATAAAAAAATCATAAACCATGACCAAGTGGGGTTCATTCCAGACATGCAAACACCATAAATACACAAATCATAAATGCCCAGTGAACTCCAAACAGAATAAATCCAAATAAACCCACTCCGAGACACATTCTGATCACACTGTCAAATACGGAAGAGAAGGAGCAAGTTCTGAAAGCAGCAAGACAAAAGCAATTCAGCACATAAAAAGGAAACAGGATAAGACTAAGTAGTGACTACTCAGCAGCCACCATGGAGGTGAGAAGGCAGTGGCATGACATATTTAAAATTCTGAGTGAGAAAATCAATCAATGTATTACAACACATTAACAAATCAAAGGGAAAAATCAAATGATCATCTCAATAGATGCTGAAAAACCATATGACAAAGACCGACATCCCTTTTTGATAAAAACACTTCAAAAGGTAGGAATTGAAGGAAACTTCCTCAATATGATAAAGAGCACATATGAAAAACCAACAGCCAGGAAAGTACTCAATGGTGAGAGACTGAAAGCCTTCCCCCTAAGATCAGGAACAAGACAAGGATGCCCGCTAACACCAGTGTTATTCAACATTGTGCTAGAAGTGCTAGCCAGGGCAATCTGGCAAGACAAAGAAATAAAAGGCATCCAAATTGGAAAGGAAGAAGTAAAACTGTCATTGTTTGCAGATTATATGATCTTATATCTTGAAAACCCTGAGAAATCAATGATACAGCTACTAGAGCTAATAAACAAATTTAGCAAAGTAGCAGGACACAAGATTAATGCACACAAGGCAGTAATGTTTCTATACACTAGAAATGAACAAACTTTAGAGACACTCAAGAAAAAGATACCATTTTTGATACCAACTAAAAAATCAAGTACCTAGGAATAAACTTAAACAAAAATGTAAAAGACCTATACAAAGAAAACTACATAACTCTGTTAAAGAAATAGAAGGGGACCTTAAAAGATGGAAAAATATTCCAGGTTCATGGATAGGAAGGCTAAATGTCATTAAGATGTCAATTCTACCCAAACTTATCTACAGATTCAATGCAATCCCAATCAAAGTTCCATCAACCTACTTTGCAGACTTGGGAAAGCTAGTTATCAAATTTATTTGGAAAGGAAAGATGCCTCGAATTGCTAAAGACACTCTAAAAAAGAACAACAAAGTGGGAGGACTTACACTCCCTGACTTTGAAGCTTATTATAAAGCCACAGTTGTCAAAACAGTGTGGTACTGGCACAAAGATAGACATATAGATCAATGGAATTGAATTGAGAATTCAGAGACAGACCCCCAGATCTATGGCTGACTGATCTTTGATAAGGCCCCCAATGTCACTGAACTGGGTCATAATGGTTTTTTCAACAAATGGGGCTGGGAGAGTTGGATATCCATATCCAAAGGAATGAAACAGGACCCCTACCTCACATCCTACACAAAAATTAACTTAAAATGGACCAAAGATCTCAATATAAAAGAAAGCACCATAAAACTCCTAGAAAATAATGTAGGAAAACATCTTCAAGACCTTGTATTAGGTGGCAACTTCCTAGACTTTACACCGAAAGCACAAGCAACAAAACAAAAAATAGATAAATGGGAACTCCTCAAGCTTAGAAATTTCTGTACCTCAAAGGAATTTCTCAAAAAGGTAAAGAGGCAGCCAACTCAATGGGAAAAATTTTTGGAAACCATGTATCTGACAAAAGACTGATATCTTGCATATATAAAGAAATCCTACAACTCAATGATGATAGTACACACAGGCCAATTATAAAATGGGCAAAAGATATGAAAAGACAGTTCTCTGAAGAGGAAATACAAATGGTCAAGAAACACATGAAAAAAATGTTCAGCTTCACTGGCTATTAGAGAGATGCAAATTAAGACCACAATGAGATACC
Source organism: Choloepus didactylus (assembly GCF_015220235.1). Lineage (NCBI taxonomy): Eukaryota > Metazoa > Chordata > Mammalia > Pilosa > Megalonychidae > Choloepus > Choloepus didactylus. The sequence goes on from NW_023637615.1 coordinate 345,785, forward strand.
ATCTCACATCGATTAGAATGGCTGCCATTAAACAAACAGGAAACTACAAATGCTGGAGGGGATGTGGAGAATTTGGAACTCTTATTCATTGTTGGTGGGACTGTATAATGGTTCAGCCACTCTGGAAGTCAGTCTGGCAATTCCTTAGAAAACTAGATATAGAGATACCCTTCAATCCAGCGATTGCACTTCTCGGTTTATACCTGAAAGATCGGAGAGCAGTGACACGAACAGATATCTGCATGCCAATGTTCATAGCAGTATTATTCACAATTGCTAAGAGATGGAAACAACCCAAATGTCCTTCAACAGTTGGGTGGATAAATAAAATGTGGTATATACACATGATGGAATACTACACGGCAGTAAGAAGGAACGATGTTGTGAAACATATGACAACATGGATGAACCTTGAAGACATAATGCTGAGCGAAATAAGCCAGGCACAAAAAGACAAATATTATATGCTACCAGTAATGTGAACTTTGAAAAATATAAAATGAATGGTTTATAATGTAGAATGTAGGGGAACTAGCAATAGAGAGCAATTAAGGAAGGGGGAACAATAATCCAAGAAGAACAGATAAGCTATCATGGGTAAATTTAATGTTCTGGGAATACCCAGGAATGACTATGGTCTGTTAATTTCTGATGGGTATAGTAGGACCAAGTTCACAGAAATGTTGCTATATTAGGTTACTTTCTTGGGGTAGAGTAAGAACAAGTTGGAAGTAAAGTAGTTATCTTAGGTTAGTTGTCTTTTTCTTACTCCCTTGTTATGGTCTCTTTGAAATGTTCTTTTATTGTATGTTTTTTTTATTTTTTTTATTTTTCATATAGTTGATTTGGAAAAAAAAAGTTTTAAAAAAAAACAAGGAAAAAATACACAGAGCCCCCTTGAGGAGCTGGTGGAGAATGCAGGGTTATTGGCCTGCCCTACCTCGATGGTTGCTAACATGCCCATGGACATAGGGGATTGGTGGTTTGATGGATTGAGCCCTCTACCAAGGAATTTGCAGTTGGGAAGACTGTTGCTGCAAAGGACAGGCTAGACCTCCCTATAATTGTGCCTAAGAGCCTCCTCCCAAATGCCTCTTTGTTGCTCAGATGTGGTCCTCTCTCTCTACCTAAGCCAACTTGAAAGATGAAATCACTGCCCTCCCCCCTATGTAGGATCAGACACCCAAGGGAGTGAATCTCCCTGGCAATGTGGAATATGACTCCTGGGGAGGAATGCAGACCTGGCATCGTGGGATGGAGAACATCTTCTTGACCAAAAGGGGGATGTGAAAGGAAATGAAATAAGCTTCAGTGGCAGAGAGATTCCAAAAGGAGTGGAGAGGTCACTCTGGTGGGCACTCTTATGTATAATATATACAACCCTTTTTAGGTTCTTATGAATTGGGGTAGCTGGTGGTGGATACCTGAAAGTATCAAACTACAACTCAGAACCCATGAATCTTGAAGACAGTTGTATAAAAATGTGGCTTATGAGGGTGGACAGTGGGATTGGGGGGGCCATAGGGATCACACTCCCGTTTGTCTAGTTTGTGGATGGATGAGTGGAAAGGTGGGGGAAGGAAACAAACAAACAAACAAAAACAGACAAGGGTGCCCAGTGTTCTTTTTTACTTTAGTTGCTCCTTTTCACTTTAATGATTATTCTTGTTATTTTTGTGTGTGTGGTAATGAGGGTGTCAGGGATTGATTTTGGTAATGAATGTACAACTATGTAATGGTACTGTGAACAATCAAATGTACAATTTGTTTTGTATGACTGCATGGTATGTGAGTATATCTCAATTAAATGAATAATAATAATAATAAAAGGCAATGAGTTATGACCAAGGGAATCCAAATAAGATTATGTGCTAATTTCTCATCAGGAAGCATGAAAGAATGAAGACAGTGAGCTGAAATTCTTAATGTGCTGAAAGAAAACAGTTGCCAACCAAGAATTATGTCAGGAGAAACTTTCTTTCAAAAAGGAGGGAGAAATTAAGACATTTCCAAATAAACAAAAGTTGAAGGTGTTCATCACCAGTAGAGGTGTCCTACAGGCAGTACTAAAGGGGGTTCTTCACATGAGAAGTAGAGGATACTAAGCAGTGGTGTGAACTGCCATAAAGAAATGAATACCTGTGATAAATTAAATATTTGGGTAAGAATAATGCCAGAATTATTGTGCCAGTGTTTTTTTTTTTTTTTTTTTTTTTTTGGTTTGTAACTCCATTTCTTACTTCCTACATGTGCTAAAATACAAATACATGACAAATAATGATAAATCTGTGGTTTGAAATATACAAAGTACAAAGGTATACATGATAACATGCACAAAGAAAAAGGTATGAGCAAAAAAGGGTATAGGTAAATTATACGTGTATGCCATTGAAGTTAAGGAGGTATCAAAATAAATATGATTGTTATATACCTGGACATTAAATTTAAACTACTTAGTAACCACAAGGGAAATAGATATTAACTATATCCAGATAGAAAAGAAAAACAACTCAATATGGTTGTGATGGTTAGGTTTATGTGTCAATTTGCCAGGTGATGGTACCCAGGTGTCTGGTCAAGCAAGAACTGGCTAACCATTATTGTGAGGCCATTTGTGGCTGGTTAATAAACCAGAAGGCTGGTCTGCCAGTTTGGATGTATTATGTTCCCTAAAACACCATTTCTTTGTGTAATCCTGTGGGGGCAGACATATTAGTGTTGATTAGGTTGGAACCTATTGATTGAGTATTTCCATGGAGAAATGACTCAATCAATTGTGAGAAAGACTTTAGTTGGATAGCTTCCGTGGAGGCGTTACCATGCCCATACAGGGTGGGTCTGAATTAAATCACTGGAGCCACATAAAAAGCTGACAAGCAGAAGGAACTCAGAGAAGCTAACAGTGACATTTTGGAGAACAGATGTGAGTGACACTTTGAAGAGCAACTGAGAATGACATTTTGAAGAGCAGCTGCATCTAAGAGAGGACAAAACACTCCAAGGGCAACACTTTGGAGAATGACATTTTGAAACACAACCTGAGAGCAAGAAGACACCAGCCAAGTGCCTTCCCAGCTAACAGACATTTTCAAGACACTGTTGGCCATCCTCCAGTGAAGGAACCCAAATTTTGATGCCTTACTTTGGACTCTTTATGGCCTTAAGACTGTAACTGTGTAACCAAATAAACCCCCTTTATAAAAGCCAATCCATTTCTGGTATTTTGCAAAAAGGCAGCATTAGCAAACCAGAACAGCTGACTCACTAAAACATCAGTCAGTTGGCCACTGCTGTGACTGATGACATCAATGCAGTTTGTGCCTTCCAATATGAGAAAATTCAATCAGCTGGATTTAATCCAAAGAGCTGAACACTTTTAAGTGAGACAGATAGAGGACTTTCACTTCTTCAGGTAGCCAATGAAGCATTTCCTAGGAGTTCATTGAACACCATCATCAGAGTTTCCAGTTTGCTACCTGAGGAGTTCATTGAACACCTTCATTGGAGTTGCCAGTTTGATAACTGCCAACTCTTCCCCACAGTTGCATGAGACACTTTTATAAAATCTTATATTTAGATATCTCTTTTTGATTCTGTTTCTCAGGAGAACCCTAACACAACTTGCTGCCAAGAGTGGTTCTTGAAAAACAGAATCTTAAAATGGGCTTTTACAGTTGGTTTTCTTCTCTGATTAGATTCAAAGACAGTAATGACTCCATTTCCAATAATCAAGATGGCACTGATAGCACATGGCATGACTTGAGAATGGAGATATGCAATATATCACAATATGAGTCTCCTAATCATACTCGTATGAAGCAAGGCTATGCATGACAGTGTTTTTGAAACCTTAACAGAGTTTTGTAGAGTTAAGGGGTATAATGACATTGGCTGCTTGCTCTTAGATACACTGGATAAAGTTATAAGAGAAAGGGATGAGCTAAAGCCTTCAAATTTTAAACTTAAGTGCCATATGACAGGTGTAAAGGTTTATATTTGTGCCCTGAAAGAAAATCCTATTTCTTGTAGCTGAAGACTTGAGATTTCTGAAAAACAGATGCAGAGTCTCATTGTGTGAGTAGCAGATTTACACTAAACTAAAATCTCAACTCACAGGGTGTCTCCTAAAGTAAAGGCATGATTGGAAAAGAATGGGATCCTGAAACTTGGGATTGGGACATATGGATGGATAATAATTGCAGTGAGGACATTGGAACCCTGGATTCTTCTGAGTCTTTGTTAGATATACCTGTAGTGGTCTGTCCTGAGGAAACAGACCCCCACCTCCAGTCTTCCATGAGGAGACAGATACCCAACCTCCAGCGTGCTTTGAAGAAACAGCTTCCTAACATCTAGTCTGCCCAAAGGAGCCTGCTATGCAACAATCACCTAAAGAGATTAACCCTTCAGTGTCTGTTAAACCTGTAATCATCTCCCCTCAAGAAGCAGCCCTCACTCTGTCTGGAGAGATTAATCTTGTTTCACAAGATGAAACTGCCATGGAATGTCCTAATTGAATGGCTTGAGGGATTCTTCTAATCCTTTTCATGACCCATCCTCAACAACAGTCTTTGCTTCAAGACCTATAACTAGACTAAACTCCCAACAGGCCCTGTAGGGTGAGATACAAAGTGTGACCCATGAGAAAGTATGGTACACTCCAAAAGAACTGTATAAGTTTTCCAATTTATACAGACAGAAATCAGGAGAATATGCATGGGAATGGATATTAAGGGCATGGGATAATGGTGGAAGGAATATAAAGTTGGATCAGGCTGAATTTGTTGATATGGGCCCATTAAGCAGAGATTCTGCATTCAATGTTGTAACTCAAGGTGTTAGAAAGTGCATTAATAGTTTGGGTGGTTGGCTGAAACATGGATCAAAAGTTAGCTGCTGTTACCTGAGGCTGAAATGCCAGGAATACCGTGGTCTAATGTAGAGGAGGGAATTCAAAGGCTTAGAGAGATTGGAATGTTAGAGTGGATATATCATGGAAGACCTCCTCACACACCCCTGGAATGTCCAGAGGACACAACTTTTACCAGGTATGTGAGAAATAAACTTGTCAGACTAGCTCCATCAACCCTGAAGAGCTCTTTAGTCACCCTTCTCTGCAGGCCAGATATTACTGTGGGAACTGCTAGCACTGAGCTGGAATCCTTAAACACAAAAGGGGTACTTGCATCTTGAGTCAGCAGATGCCAAGTGGTAGCAGTTAATCAGAAAAGACAAGGTGGGCATGGCTACTATAATGGACAACAGGCTCAAGGCAGTAGTCGAAATAATCTGACTCTCAGAGACTTATGGCATTGGCTAGTAGATCATGGAGTACCAAGTAGTAAAACAGATGGGCAGTCTACTAGATTCTTGTTTGAGCTGTATAATCAGCAGAATCCTAGGTCAACTGAACAAAAGTCTACCTTGACTTACAAAAACAGAGAGTCATGGACCTTTACTCAATTCCCAGATTGAGACAGTTTATAGTTCCAGAGCCCCTGGAATGAGGGCTAGGCCAGGTACCCTTGGGGAAGTACCCTGTTACACTGTCCAAAATTTATACTGCTAATCTTCCTCCCAGCCTTCCCCAGGGGGACCTACAGCCTTTTACCAGGGTAACTGTGCATTGGGGAAAAGAAAATGATCAGATATTTGGGGGATTATTAGACACTGGGTCAGAAGTGACATTAATTCCAGGAGACCCAAAATGTCACTCTGGTCCACGAGTCAGAGTTGGGGATTATGGAGGTCAGGTGATCAATGGATTTTTAGCTCAGTTCCATCTCACAGTGGGTCCAGTGGGTCCCCAGACCCATTCGGTGATTATTTCCCCAGTTTTGGAATGCATAATTGGAATGGACGTACTCAGCAACCAGCAGAATCCTCACATAGGTTCCCTGACTCATGGAGTGAGGGATGTAATGGTGGGAAAGGCCAAGTGGAAGCCACCAGAACTGCCACTGCCTAGCAAAATAGTAACCCAGAAGCAATACTATATTCCTGGAGGGATTGCAGAGATTAATGCCACTCTTCAGTAACTGAAGTTTGCAGGGATGGTGTGCTGGTTTGAATGTATTGTGTCCCCCAAATGCCATTATCTTTGTGGTCTTGTGGGACAGACGTTTTGGTGCTGGTTAGATTTGCTTGGAATGTGCCCCACCCAGCTGTGGGTGGTGACTTTGGTGGGATACTCCCATGGAGGCGTGACCCCACCCATTCAGGGTGGGCCTTGATCAGTTGAGCCATAAAAAACATGCTGACTCAAAGAGACTGGACGGAGTGCAGCTGTGAGTGATGTTTTGAAGAAGAGCAAGCTTGCTAGAGAGGAACATCCTGGGAGAAAGCCATTTTGAAACCAGAAATTTGGAGCAGATGCCAGCCACATGCCTTCCCAGCTAACAGAGGTTTTCCAGATGCCATTTGCCATCCTCCAGTGATGGTACCTGATTACTGATGTGTTACCTTGGACACTTTATGGCCTTAAGACTGTAGCTGTATAGCCAAATAAACCCCCTTTTTATAAAAGCCAATCCATCTCTGGTGTTTTGCATTCTGCAGCATTAGCAAACTAAAACAGATTTTGGTACCGAGAGTGGGGTGCTTTTGCTGCTGAGTTTGCAAATACCAAACATGTTGGAATGGCTTTTTAAATGGATAAGGGGGAGTTTCTGGAAGAGTTGTGAGGAGCTTGATGGAAAAGGCCAAAACTGCTTTAAAGAGACTGTTTGTGGAAATATGGACTCTAAAGATACTTCTGATGAGGCCTTGAACAGAAATGATGCATATGTTGTTGTAAACTGGAAGAAAGGCAATCCTTGTTTTAAAGTGGCAGAGAATTTGGGAAAATTGAGTCCTGGTGTCAGATGGAAGGAAGAATTTAAAAGTGACAAACTGGAATACTTAGCCGAGGAGATCTCCAGACTACCTGTGGAGGATATACCCTGGCTTCTCCTTGCAGCTTATAGTAAAATGCAAGCGGAGAGAGATAAACTTAAAACTGAACTCTTGGGTTCAAAGAAACCAGAAGCTGATGGCTTGGGAAATTACGAGCTTCCAGGGGTTGGAATCCCAGAAGCTACAGCCCAACATGAAGATGTAACCAAACATGGAACCCAGCTGCCATTTCAGTACAAGCCAAGATTGGAACAGGAGTTAAGCAGAAAGGATTTGTGGAAAGTCCTATTGTCTGATGGCTTTGACCCCTGCGTGCTTCATGCAAAGCCAACAGAATTTTTGTGAGAACTTTATAGACAGAGCCGCTGCCAGTCTGGACTGGAGGAGACAGACAAGGAACAAATTGCAAGAAAAATTTCTTCAAAGACAGAGCCATGGAGGTTGAGGTCTGGAATCAAGAGGCCTTGGGCTGGGAGAGTGGAGCAGCCCACACGCATGGAAAGGGTGAGTTTGCCCCAGAGGTCGAGGGTGGGCATTCCACCTCGATGCTCTGGAAGAGTTTTGCCACCCGAGGTCCCAAAGAGGGTGGAGCACATTCCCAGGGAATTGGGGAGAGCCTGGCTGCCACCACACTGTTCTGAAGGGGTTGAGCGTGTGCCCCGGAGATGGAAGGGAATCCAGGAGCTGCCCCGATGTTTGAGGAGGGTGGGGCCGAGAAGGTGGTCTCCCCAATGTGTGGGTATGTTGGAGAACTCACCTAAGCATTTGGAGAGGAAAGAGCTGCCAAAAAGGCCCTTAGGAAGGGTTAGGCTCTCGCTCTCTCAAGCCCCAAGGATGCAACGTTGTTCTGTTAATGACTCTCAGACTTTGAAATCTAATGGAGTTTGTCCTGCAGGTTTTAGGAACTGTTTTGGTCCTGTTAACCCTGTTTTCCTTACTCTTTCTCCTTGTGGCAATGGAAATGTTTACCCTATGAATGTCCCTCGTTTGTATATTGGAAGCATATAACTTGTTCTAAGTCCACAGATCCAAGCTAAAGGAAAAGTATGCCTTAGAACTGACCACGCCTATATTTGATTTTGATGGGATTTTGTACTTAACTTTTGTTACTGAAATGGTTTAAGTTTTTGTGATATTGTGATGAAATGAATGTATTTTGTATTTGGAAAGATAATGTCATTTTGGGGTCCAGGGGGTGGAATGTGCCGGTTTGAATGTATTGTGTCCCCCAAATGCCATTATCTTTGTGGTCTTGTGGGACAGACGTTTTGGTGCTGGTTAGATTTGTTTGGAATGTGCCCCACCCAGCTGTGGGTGGTGACTTTGGTGGGATACTCCCATGGAGGCGTGACCCCACCCATTCACGGTGGGCCTTGATCAGTTGAGCCATAAAAAACATGCTGACTCAAAGAGACCGGACGGAGTGCAGCTGTGAGTGATGTTTTGAAGAAGAGCAAGCTTGCTAGAGAGGAATGTCCTGGGAGAAAGCCATTTTGAAACCAGAAATTTGGAGCAGATGCCAGCCACATGCCTTCCCAGCTAACAGAGGTTTTCCAGATGCCATTTGCCATCCTCCAGTGAAGGTACCTGATTACTGATGTGTTACCTTGGACACTTTATGGCCTTAAGACTGTAGCTGTATAGCCAAATAAACCCCCTTTTTATAAAAGCCAATCCATCTCTGGTGTTTTGCATTCTGCAGCATTAGCAAACTAAAACAGATGGTGATTCCCACCACATCCCCATTCAACTATCCTAGTTGGACTGTGCAGAAAACAGATGGGTCTTGGAGGATGACAGTGGATTATCATAAGGTTAAACAGGTGGTAACTCCAATTGCAGCTACTTTTGCAGATGCAGTTTCATAGCTTGAGCAAATCAAATAATCCCCTGCTACCTATATGTGGCTATTGATCTGGCAAATGCTGTTAGTAAGGGTCACCGGAGACAATTTGCATTCAGCTGGCAAGGCCGGCAGTATACATTCACTGTGCTACCCCTAGGGGTATATCAAGTCTCCAGCCCTATGTCTAAACACTCTCTGCAGATTTATTGATCATTTCTCCCTCTCAAAACGTCATACTGGGCCATTATATTGATGACATCATGTTGATTGGATCTAGTGAGCCAGAAGTAGTAGCCACTCTAGATTTGTTGACAAGGTATTTGTGTGTCAGAGGATAGGAAATAGAAATACAGGGGCCTTTCACCTCAGGAAAAATTCTAGGTGTCCTGAAATTTGGGGGCATGTCAAGATATTCCTTCTAAGGTGAAGGATAAGCTGTTGCATCTGGCCACTCCTACAACCACAAAAGAGGCACAATGCTTATTTGGCCTGTTTGGAGTTTGGAGACAACATATTCCTCATTTGGGTGTACTATTCCAGCCCATTTACCAAGCTACCAGAAAAGGTTCTTGTTTTCAGTGGGGACCAGAAAATGTTGAGGCTCTGTGACAGGTCCAGGCTGCTCTGCAAGCTGCTCTACTGCTTTGACCATATGATCCAGCTGAACCAATTGTGCTGAAAGTGTCAGTAGCAAATAGAGATGCTGTTTGGAACCTTTGGCAGGCTTCTATAGGAGAATCACAACACATGTCCTTAGGATTTTGGAGTAAAGCTTTACCATCCTCTCTAGATAACTACTCTCCTTTTGAGAAACAACTTTTAGCCTGCTATTGTGCCTTAGAAGAGGCAGAACACTTAACCATGGACCACAAGGTTACCATGAGACCTGAGTTACCTATCATGAGCTGTGATTTGTCCACACTCCCAAGCCATAAAGTTGGGCATGCACAGTAGCACTCCATCATAACATGGAAATGTTATATGTGAGATAGAGCTCAACTGGGTCTTGAAGGCACAAGTAAGTTACATGAGGAAATGGCCCAAGTGCCCTTGGCCCCCACTTCTTCCACATTACCTTTTCTTTCCCAGTCCACAGCTATGGCATCTTGGGGAGTCCCTTATAGTCAGTTGAATGATGAAAAGAAAACACTGGCCTGGTTTTCAGATGGTTCTGCATGATATGCAGGCACCACCAAAATGTTGACAGCTGCATCACTGCAGCACCTTTCTTGCATATCACTGAAGGACTGTGGTGAGGGGAAATCCTTCCAGTGGGCAGATCTCTGTGTAGTGCACCTGGTTGTTCTCTGTGCCTAGAAGAACTGAACAGAGGTGCATTTATATACTGATTCATGGGCTTTTGCTAATAGATTAGCTGGATCATCAGGGACTTTGATGGAATGTGATTGGAAATTTGGTAACAAAGAAGTCTCTGGAAGAGGTGGGTGGATAGAATTTTCTGAGTGGGCAAAAAACATGTTATCTCTGTCCCGTGTGATTGCTCACCAGAGGATGACTTCAGCAGAAGAAGATTTTAATAATCAAGTGAGTAAGATGACCTGTTTGGTGGATACCAGTCAGCCTCTTTCCCTGGCCTCTCCTGTCATTGCCCAATTGGCTTATAAACAAAATAGTCCTGGTGGTAGTGATGGAGGTTATGCATGGGGTCAGCAACATGGACTTAAACTCACAAAGGCCAACCTGGATACAGCCCCTGCTGAGTGTCCAATCTGCCAATTACCAAGACCCACACTCAGTCCCTGATATGACACCATTCCCTGAGGTGACAGCCTACTAGCTTGAGGCCAGTTGATTACATTGACCCATTTCCATCATGGACTGGGCAGTGATTTGTTTTTACTGGAATAGACACATACACCAAATTTGGGTTTGTCTTCCCTGCATGAAATGCTTCTGTCAAAACTACCATCCATGGACTTATAGGATGCCTTATCCAGCAACATGGTATCCCACACAGCATTGCTTCTGAAAAAGGAAACCATTTTACAGCAAATGAAGTCAGGGAATGGGCACATGTTAATGAATTCTCTGGTCTTACCAGGTTCCGCATCATCCAGAGGCAGCTTGGTTGAGAGAATGGTGGAATGGCCAGTTGACTCAATTATAATGCCAACTGGTATGCCATACTTGCAGGGCTGGTCAGTGTTCTCCAGCAGATTGTGTATGCTCTGAATGAACATCCAGTCTTTGGGGCTGTTTCTCCCATAGCCAGGTTTCATGGATCCAGAAATCAAGGGGTGGAAACAGGAGGGACACTACTCACTATCATGCCTAGTGATCCACTAGAATAACTTTTGCTTTCTGTCCCTGCAAGCTTAAGTTCTGCTTGTCTAGAAGTCTTAGTTCCAAAAGGAGGAGTTCTTCCACCAGGAAACAGAACAATAATTACATTGAACTGGAAGTTAAGACTGCCACCTCACTACTTTTTGCCTCTTATACCTCTGAATCAGCAGGAAAGGAAAGGGATTACTGCACCAGCTGGGGTGATTGACCCTAACTATCAAGGGGAAATAGCACTGCAACTATACAATGGAGGTAAAGAAGAGATTTCCTGGGACACAGGAGATCCTCTAGGGCATCTCTTAGTACTACCATGCCCTGTGCTTAATGTCAATGGAAAATTGCAACAATCCAATCCAAGCAGGACTACCAATGGCCAAGAAATTTCAGGAATGAAGGTTTGGGTCACTTCAACAGGCAAAGAATGATAGGCAGCTGAAGTGTTTGCTGAGGGTAAAGGGAACATGGAATGGGTAGTGGAAGACCGTAGTGATAAATATAAACTATGAACATGTGACCAGTTATAGAAATGAGGACTATGATGGCATGAATACTTCCTTCTTGTTTGGTTATGAGTATGTTCATATTTGTCTGTAAAGCAAATGTCTTTGCTTTCCTCTCTATCTTATCTGCTTATCATATGACATAAGCTGTATTGTTCATTTTGCAGTATTTACATTAAAGGAAATCAATTTTAAGTGTTAATGTCACCCAAGGACTTGCATCCTATTCTGGAGAGATTTAGTACATTTCTGGTTGTATGTAGTGCAACAGAGTATTTTTAGGTGAAAAATATGTCTGTTATTGTTCTCTACTTAGAGATAAAATATAGCTTAAGTTGATGTGTATAACTGCCAATTTGACAATGGGAGGACTGTGGTGGTTAGGTTCATGTGTCAACTTGGCCAGATGATGGTGCCCAGGTGTCTGGTCACACAAATACTGGCCTAAACATTACTGCAAGGACATTTGTTGCTGGTTAATAAACCAGAAGGCTGGTTTATTAAATCATCAGATAATTGGCTGCAGCTATTACTAATTACATCAATGAATGGCACATCTTCCACAATGAGAGAATTCAATCAGATGGATTTAATCCAATCAGTTGAAGACTTTTAAGCAAGATATATAGAGGACATTCACTTCTTCTTTGGCTAGCCAGCAAAGTGTTTCCTGAGGAGTTCACTGAACACCTTCATCAAAGTAGCCATTTTGTTGCCTGCCCTATGGAATTTGGACTCCTGCATTCCCACAGTTGTGTGAGACACTTTTATAAAATCTTATATTTAGATATCTCTTATTGATTCTATTTCCCTAGAGAACCCTAACTAATACAATGGTTAATCACAGAAAATAAATAAATAACAATATAGGCACTAATGGAAGAATTGGGGGACACAGAAGTTGTAAGACACAAATATGCTAAGTATTGATATGGCAGAAGAGAGTCTGGCATTATCAGTAGTGAGTTTAAATTTAAATGTATTAAACTATCTAGTCAAAAGACATAGATTTGGTAGAACAGATGAAAACTAGGACACAATGATATGCTGGATTTAAGGGATTTACTTATATTCAAAGGCACAAGTAGATTGGAAGAGTATTGATGGAAAAATATATGCCATGTAGTAAGTAACAAAAAAGAGAGCTGGGATAGCTGCAGTAATATCAGATAAATATACTTTAAGTCATAAAGAATTATGAGGGTCAAAGACAGTTATTACAGAGTGATAAAGGGGTCAATTCAAGAATAAGATACACACTTTTAAATATAAATGCACCTAACTGCAGAGCCTCAAAGTATATCAAGCAAACACTAACAGATTTGAAAGGAGAAATTGACAGTTCTATATTAATAGTAGGAGATTTTAATTCATCACAGTCCATAATGTATAGAATATCTAGTCAGACAGTCAAAAAGGAAATACAAGACTTGGATGATATTCTAAATCAACTAGAATTAACAGATATATGTAGAACACTTTGCCAAAAAAAGAAACAAAACAGGGAAAACAGAATATATATTATTCTCTAGTGTGCATGAATCATTCTCCTGGATAGACCATTTTTAGGTCACAAAACATGTCTCAATATATTAATAAAATATTGAAACCACATAATGTATATTTTCTGACAACAACGGAATGAAGCTAGAAATCAATAACAGAAATTGAAATGGTATATTAACAAATATGTGGAAATTAGACAACATGCACTTAAACAACCATCAGGTAAAAAAGGAATTCAAAAGTGATATGAGGAAATTTCTTGAGGCAAACTAATCCCAAAGAAAGATGGCAATAACAAAGATTACAGAGGCAAAAAATAAAATAGAAAATAGTAGCAAAACAAAAAGAAGTGGTAGAATCAGCAATACCAAAAGTTGGTTCTTTGTAAAGGTGAATAAAATTGTCAAAACTTTACCTAGACTGAGAAAGAAAAGAACTAGAAAGGATACAAATAAGGAAAATCAGATATTAAAAGAGGACCAATGTTACTTACCATGCTGGGAAAAATACTATAAAGAAAAGACACCAATAAGTTAGATAACCTTGATGAACTGGACAAATTATTCAAAACATGCAAACAAAATAGATTGCCTCAAGAAGAAATAGAAGATCTCAAGAAACTGGTTACTAATAAATGGATTGAATCAATAATCAAAAACCTGCCAACAAAGAAAAGCCCAGTACCAAATGGATTCAGAGGGGGATTTCTACCCAAAATTCTAAGAAGACAACTCTCCTTCTACTCAAAATTTTACAAAACTTTGAAGATGATGGAAGACACCATAATTTATCCTACAAGGTCAACTTTACACTCCTAAAAAACTAGATAAAGATACTAGAAGAAAAGAAAATTCTAGAACAATATCTTATGAATATAGATGTAATAATCCTCAACAAAATACTAGGAAACTAAGTCTAACAGCATATTAAAAAATCATACAGGTTCAACATAAAAACTCAATTAATAAGATCCACTACATTAACACAATGAAGATGAAAGAAATGACCATCTTGACAGATGCAGAAAAGTCATTTGAAAAAATTCAGCACTCTTTCTTGATAAAAGCACTTAGAACACTAGGAATAGACAGAATCTTCCTTATAATAATAAAGGGCATATATGAAAACTCTAAAGATAATTTACTACTTAATGGTGAAAGACTGAAAACTTTCCCTCTAGTATCAGGAAAAATCAAGGATGTCTACTGTCATTACTATTATTCAACATTGCAGTGGAATTCTTGCTTAAGCAACTAAGCAAGAAAAAGTAGTAGGAGGCATTCAATTGAAAACAAAGAAGTAAAATTCTATTTGAAGATGACATGATCATATGTACAGAAAATCCTGAAAACTCCACAGCAAAAACCTGAGAGCTAATAAATGAATTCAGTGAAGTGGCAGGGTACAAGGTCTACACCCAAAAGTCTGAAGTGTTTATATAAACAAAGAATGGACAATCATAAGAAAAATCAAAAAAAATTGCATTCACAATAGCCACCCAAAGAATAAAATATCTAGGATAAATCTAACCAACGGTGTAAATGACTTTTACACAGACAACTACAAAACACTGTTAAATGAAATCAAAGAAGACATAAATAAATGGAAGGATATTCTATGTTCATGAATTTGGAAGACTAAATACTGTTAAGAGAGCTTGAAGTTGAATGGACCCAGAAAATCATGTTCTTTAAGTTAATCCATCACTGTGGGTGTAAACCTATTGTGGATGCAGCCTTTGGGTTAGATTATTTCAAATGAGGCATGACTGGGTGGGTCTTTATTCTCTTACCAGAGTCCTTTATAAAAGGACGGAACACAAAGAAAAAAGACACAATGCTGGAAAAGAGAGCCACTGAAACAGGAAGCCACTGTAGCCAGAACCTAGAAGGAATGAAACCTGGAAGAGAAGGAAGAGACCAGAAAATGCCACCATGTACCTTACCATCTGACAGAGCAGTACAGGACAGCTGGCAGCCTGCTTTCAGAGAGAAGGTATTAACTTTATGACATCTCAATTTGGACATTTTTCTCAGACAGAATTGTAAGCTTGTAAGTTAAAAACTCCCCATAGGGCTAGTGGTTTGATGGGCTGAAATCTCTACCACAGGACTTGCCCTTGGGAATACTGTTGCTGCAAAGGAGAGACTAGGCCTCCCTATAATTGTGCCTAAGAGCCTCCTCCCAAATGCCTCTTTATTGTTCAGATGTGGACCTCTGTGCCAGTTTGAATGTATTGTGTCCCCCAAATGCCATTATCTTTGATGTAGTCTTGTGGGGCAGATGTTTTGGTGCTGATTAGATTTGCTTGGAATGTGCCCCACCCAGCTGTGGGTGATGACTCTGATGAGATATTCCCATGGAGGCATGGCTCCACCCATTCAGGGTGGACTTTGATCAGTGGAGCCATATAAATGAGCTGACTCAAAGAGAAGGAACTCAGCACAGCTGTGAGTGATGTTTTGAATAGGAGCAAGCTTGCTAGAGAGGAACGTCCTGGGAGAAAGCCATTTTGAAACCAGAACTTTGGAGCAGATGCCAGCCACATGCCTTCCCAGCTAAAACAGGTTCTCCAGATGCCATTGGCCATCCTCTAGTGAAGGTACCCGATTACTGATGTGTTACCTTGGACACTTTATAGCCTTAAGAATGTAACTGTGTAGCCAAATAACCCCCCTTTTTATAAAAGCCAATCCATTTCTGGTGTTTTGCATACCACAGCATTAGCAAACTAGAACACCCTCTCTCTCTAGCTAAGACAACTTGGCAGGTGAAACCACTGACCTCCCCCCTACATGGGATCTTACACCTAGGGAATGAATCTCCCTGGCATTGTGAAATATGACTCCCAAGGAGGAATTTGGACCCAGCATCATGGGATGGAGGACATCTTCTTGACCAAAAGGGGGATGGGAAAGGAAATGAAATAAGCTTCAGTGGCAGAGAGAATCCAAAAGTAGCTGAGTGGTCACTCTGGTGGGCACTCATATACACAATATAGACAACAATTTTTAGGTTCTAATGAACAGGAATATCTAGCAGTAAATATCTGAAACTATCAAACTACAACCCAGAACCCATGAGTCTTGAAAACAATTGTATAAAAATGTAGCTTATGAGGGGTGATAATGTGATTGGGAAAGCCATATGGACCACACTCCCCTTTGTCTAGTTTATGGATGGATGAGTAGAAAAATGGGGGAAGGAAAAACGAAACAAAACAAAACAATAAAAAGGCACCCAGTGTTCTTTTTTACTTTAATTGATATTTTCACTTTAATTTTTATTCTTATTATTTTTGTGTGTGTGTTAATGAAAATGTCAAAAATTAATTTTGGTGATGAATGCACAACTATATAATGGTACTGTAAACAATTGAATGTATGCTTTTTTCTGTATGACTGCATGGTATGTGAATATATCTCAATATAATGAATAATAAAAGAAATCCCTATGGTAAATGTTAACCCATTTATGATATAATGCATTTCAGCAGCTTTTACAATCTAAAACAATCATTAAGATGTCTATTTACCCAAAGCAATTTATGAATTCAAACTCAATCAAAATTCCAACAATCTTCTTTTCAAAAATGGAAAAGCCAATCATAAATATTATTTGGAAGGTTAAGGGGAAACAAATAAATAATGCCATCTTAGAAAATAGGAATAAACATGGAGGATTCACACTTCCTGATTTTAAAACATATTACAAAGCCACAGTAATCAAAATAGAATGGAAGCAGTGGGGCAAGATGGCAGAGTGGTGAGGTGTGGGTTCTAGTTACTCCTCCAGGGCAGTTGGTAGAAAGTCAGGAACTGTGTGGAGCAGACATCACAGAGGAATTTGAATTGGAAATACTTCATACAACACTCACAAACATGTGAAGCAGCTAAGATCAGCAAAATCTGTAAATTGTTCCAGACAGAGGGCCCATGCCTCTCCCTGCCAGGTACAATCCTGAGGGAGAAGGGGCCATTGGTGCTGGTAACCAGGAGGGAGAACAGCAGTTGCAGCTCTTATTAAACTCAGACTCCTGAACAAAATCTCCAACCATAGATAAACTGAGAGCAGACACCAGAGAATCTGGGAGCAGTCAGCCTGGCAGAGAGGAGATAGGGCTAGCAAAAACAGTAAAAAACAAAAACAAAAATAAACACGGAGACTTTTTGGCATTCTGGTGAACATAATACTGAGAAGGGCAGGTCTCAGAATCAGGCACATTTGCAAATCCAGGGGGTAAGAGCCATTGTCTGAAAAGTTGATTTCTCTGATTTCTTGATTGTAACTTAATCACCCTCAACTCTTTCTCTTTTAGAAATTCAATAGACCATTACATTTGCAAGGACTGTAAATAGTCCATACTGGGATCTTCTTTTCTTTTCCCTTTTTTTATCTTTTTCTTTTTTGTAAACTGATGTTTATTGTGACACTATTCATGATTGCCAAGAGATGGAAGCAGCCCAAATGTCCATCAACAGATGAGCGGATAAACAAACTGTGGTATATACACATGATGGAATATTATGCAGCTGTAAGACAGAACAAAGACATGGAATATATAATAACATGGATGAATCTTGACATTATGTTAAGTGAAGTTAGCCAGAAACAAAAGGACAAATAATGTATGGTCTCACTAATATGAACTAACATTAGTGAGCAAACTTTGAGAGTTAAAAGCTAATAACACAGGCTACCAGGAGACTGAAAGAGGGTAGAAATTGGGCATTTGATGCTGAAGGACTACAGAATGATCAGCAGAATTGATTGTATATATCCAGAAATAGATAGCATAATAATGTATAAAGGTAATGCAATATTGTAAGTACACTGAACAAAGATGTCTGTGATTCAATCTGAAAGATGTGGGATAGGGGAATGTATGACACCAGAGGTAAAGATAGATGATAAAGACTGGGACTCTATAACTTGGCAAAAACTGGAGTGGCCAATGACTGTTGCTAACTGTACAAATACAAAAAATATTTTTCCATGTGGGAGAACAAATGAATGTCAACCATGCAAAGTGTAGAAAAATAAATGGTATTAGGGAAAAAACATAATCAAAGCAAACTGGAGTCTGTCAACAGTAATATTGTAATATGCTTCCACTGAGACAGGGATGTACCCATTTACTGTTGATGAAGATGCAGAATTGTGTAGCGTTTCTGGAGGTCAGTGTGGTGATTCCACAAGAAGGTAAGTATGTGGGAGCCATAAGGTCCTGCAACCTCATTATGGGATATGTACTTGGAAGAACTGACATGAATGGACATTTGCATACTGGTGTTTATGGAGGCAATATTCATGATTTGCAATGGGTGGAGGTGGTCTGAGGGTACACCAACTGAGGAACAGAATGGTGAACTGTGGTGTATGCATACAATGGCATATTGAGCAACTACAAGGAGTGAGGCTGTGAGACATGCAAAGAGAATAATGAGCCTGTATGAAGCATTTTGAGTGAAGTACACCAGAAACAAAGGCAAACACTATAATGCCTCACCCATATGGACTAACTACAATGTGTAAACTCAGTATTGAATCTTAGATTACAGCCTAACAGGGAAATGATTATTGCAATGGTCCCTAGACTGTGAGCTATTACAGCTGTCAAATCTACTCCTGGATTGTAATGGTTACCTCCAAACTCTGAGATGTTGGTCCCTTTGCATATAATGTGATTTGTCTCTGGAGCATTGGGTATCTGTGTGACACCTGAAGCTCAGAGCTGGAACTTGGCCTGCAAAAACTGTTTTTAAAAATGCTGAAAAAGAGCCCAGACTTCAATTAGAGATATGAATGAAGCAGATCTGGTTAAAACTAGGGAAACTGGGCCAAAGGGTCAAGTTTCTAACTGACTGTGTGTTAAAACTTCAACTTCCATATGAGACCAAGGGAAGAGATGTTTATTTGGTGTAGGATCTATATTTTCTCAACAATATAACTTTTACAGTCAGTTTGTTCAAACACCATAATTACATGGAACTTTGAATAGGAAGTGAGATGTGGTAGGTTTGTATATGTTAGAGTGAAATGGCAACACATCCCAAAGTAATTTGGGTGGAGAATAAAAATATATATGCAGGACCCTCCTGAGGAGCTGTGGGAACATATGGAAGTGTTGGAATTCCTCACCTGGATTGTTGCTGATGTTCTCACAATTGAGGACTGATGGCTTGGTATACCAAGCCCTCTGTCTTGGGGCTTGCCCTTATGAAGCTTGTTATGCAAAGGAGAGGCTAAACCTGCTTACAATTGGGCCTGAGTCTCTCTCTGAGTGCCTCTTTGTTGCTCAGATGTGGCTTTCTCTCTTTAGTTCAGTGGGTGATATCAGTGCACTCCTCACTATGTGGGACCTGAGTCCCAGGGGCACAAATTTCCCTGGCAACACAGGATGTTACTCCTGGGAAGAATCTGGGCCCAGCATCATGGGATTCAAAACATCTTCTTGACCAAAAGGGGGATGTGAAACTAAATGAAATAAAGCTTCTGTTGCTGAAAGATTGGATTCAAGAAGTCACTCTGGTGGACACCCTTACACACTATATAGATAACACTTCTTAGGTTTTAATATATTGGAATAGCTAGAAGAAAATACCTGAAATTATCAAACTCCAACCCAGTAGACTTGACTCTTGAAGATGATTGTATAACAATGTATCTCACAAGGGGTGCCCATGTGATTGTGAAAACCTTGTGGCTCACACTTCCTTTATCCAGTGTATGGATGGATGTGCAGAAGAATGGGGACAAAGACTGAAAGGAAAATAAGAGTGGAATGGGGGGACAATTGGGTGTTCTTTTTTACTTTTATTTCGTATTCTGATTCTGATTCTTTCTGATGTAAGGAAAGTAGTCAAAAATAGATTGGGGTGATGAAGTCATAACTATATGATGGTACTGTGAACAGTTGATTGTACACCATAGATGATTTTTGGTATGTGAATATATTTCAATAAAACTGAATTTAATTAAAAAACATAAATGAACAATGAGGGGAGGAGGAGACTGGTATGTCTTGGTTGATTTTTTTTTTTATTTTATGTTTTGGAGTAATGAAAGTGTTCAAAGATTGTGGTGATGAATGCACAAATATATGACAATATTGTGAACAACTGATTGTACACTTTGAATGATTGTATGTTATGTGAATATATCTCAATAAAATTGCATTAAAAATTAAAAAAGTAGAATGGTGCTGGCACAAAGGCATTCATATAGGCCAATGGAATTGTATTGAGATCTCATAAATCAATTTTTGTTATTTATGATCATTTCATTTTTGACAAGGTGTATAAGATCAATCAATTGGAAATGATTGGTCTCTTCAACAAAGGTTGCTGGGATAATTGTCACCCCTGCCACACACCAATCCAAAAACCATCTTAAAATGATGAAAGGGCTAAATATAAGAACAGAACTATAATCTAGAAGAAATGTATGGAAGAAGCCTCCTAACCTTGTGTTAGGCAATGGTTTCTTGAATTTAACACCCAAAGTACAAGAAACAAAAGAAAAAAATAGAGAAATGGGACCTTATCAAATTTGAAAACTTTTGCAAATAAAAAGATTTTATCAAGAAAGCATAACAATAACCTACACAATGGGTGAAAATATTTGGCAACCACATATCTGGATAGTCTTGTTTTCACATTTTCCTTTGTCTGATATTTTTAATGCAATTTTACTGAAATATATTCACCTACCATAAAATAATCAAAAATGTACAATGAATTGTTCACAGTGTCATCATATAGTTGTGCATTCATCACCAGAATCAATTTTTGAACATTTTCTTTACTCAAAAATAATAAAAATAAGAATAAAATAAATGAAAGTAAAAAAGAGCATGTAAAACATCCCATAACCCTATATCCCCCATTATTCATTTATATTTTACCCATTTTTTCACTCTTCTGACCATATACTGGATAAAGGGAGTGCGAGTCACAAGGTTCTCATAATCAAATGGTCATACCATATAAACTTAGTAGTTATAAAATCAACTTCAAGAATCAAGGCTACTGCATGGCAGTTCAGCAGTTTCAGGTATTTCCTTCTATCTATTCCAATACACTAAAAATTAAAAAGGAGTATCTATATAACATGTAAGAATTAACCTTCAAAATGATCTCTCAAATTCATTTGAAATCTCTCAGCCACTGAAACTTTATTTGGTTCATTTCTCTTCCTTCTTTGGGTCCAGAAGTCTTTCTTAATCCCATGATTCCAGGTCCAGACTAATCCCTGGGAATCATGTCCCACATTCCCAGGGAGATTTACACCACTGGAATCCAGGTCCCATGTATGTAGAAGGACAGCAAGTCCACCTGCCAATTTGGCTTATACAGATAGGCCACATCTGAACAACAAAAGAGGATCTCAGGGGCTTAGCCTCTCCTGTACAGTAACAAGCTTCATAAGGGTAAGCCCCATGATTGAGGGCTTGACCTTCCAAACTGGTATATCCAAAGCTTGTGAGAACATCAGAATTCTCCAGGTGGGTAAGTTTAATGTTTACACATTTTCCCCAGTCCTTCAAGGAGACTTTGCAAGTACTTATTTTATTCTCTGCCTTAATTACTCTGGGATTTATGAGGTCTTCACACTAAACTATACAAACCAACCAGCTTTCACTCCCTATTAAAAGTCCCATGTAGTTATGGTATTAAATAAACTGACCATACAAGTTAAATTATATAGTGTGCTACAGAAGATACAGATTTTACACCATATATACATGTCTTCCTTTGGTCTCAAGCAGAAGTTTATGTTTGAAAACACAGTCAATATCATCTGTTACCCTTTAGTCTGATTCACCTTGGTCCTAACCAGTCCATTTCACTCCTTTCTCTCTTTGAAGTGATTTCTTTTCCACCTTCTTTAACAGTTGTATTGGGGGAATGCTGACAATCATGGCTGCTGAATTCTGTCTCTGAGTATCAGGTGTCACAGAGATAACTGAAGTTCCAAGGACCAACCAGGTTACGCACAAAGACATCAGCATCTCAGAATTTAGAAATAACTGTTACAATTCAGGAATAGAGATGAATGTTGTAAGAGCTTATAATCTAGGAAAATTTAAAATAAGGCTTTCACTGATAGCCTATGCTCTCATATTCAATTCTCAGAGTTTGTGCATATTAAACCCTTATCTGATATGTGGTGTCCAAATACTGTCTCCCATTGTGTAGGCTGCTTTTTTGCTTCTCTGACAAAGTCTTGATGCACAGTAGCATTCAATTTTTTTCTTTTCTTTTTTTTATTAAATTAAGTTTTATTGAAATACATTCACACACCATACAATCATCCATGGTATACAATCCACTGTCCACAGTATGATAACATTATGCATTCATCACCACAATCTATCTCTGAACATTTTCCTTACATCAGAAAGAACCAGAACAAGAATAAAAAATAAAAGTGAAAAAAGAACACCCAAATCATCCCCCATCCCACCCCATTTGTCCTTTAGTTTTTATCCCCATTTTTCTACTCATCTATACACTAGATAAAGGGGGTGTGATCCACAAGGTCTTCACAATCACACTGTCACCCCTTGTAATCTACATTATTATATAATTGTCTTCAGGAGTCCAGACTGCTGGGTTGGAGTTTGGTAGTTTCAGGTATTTACTTCTAGCTATTCCAATACATTAAAGCCTAAGAGGTGTTATCTATATAGTGCATAAGAATGCCCACCAGAGTGACCTCTCGACTCCATTTGGAATCTCTCAGCCACTGAAACTATTTCATCTCATTTTGCATCCCCCTTTTGGTCAAGAAGATACTCTCAGTCCCATGATGCCGGGTCCACATTCATCCCCAGGAGTCATACTCTGCGTTGCCAGGGAGATTTACACCCCTGGGAGTCGGGTCCCATGTAGGGGGAAGGGCAGCGAGTTCACCTGTTGAGATGGCTCAGTTAGAGAGAGAGAGGGCCACATTTGAGCAACAAAGAGGTACTAAGGGGGAGACTCTTAGACACAATTACATGCAAGTTTAGACTCTCCTTTGTGGTAACAAGCTTCATAAGGGCAAGTCCCATGATCGAGGGCTCAGCACATCAAACTGCCAGTCCCAATGTTTGTGACAACATCAACATCATTCCAGGTGAGGATGTCCAACACATCCGCACCTTCCCCCAGATCCTCAGGGCTGGGGAGGGGGAGGCTGTAAATATATTTTTTATTATCTGCCCAAATTACTCTGGGATGTGTCACTATTTCACTCCAGCCTATACTAACCTACTGTATCTCACTTCCTATTCAAAGTTCCATGCACTTGTGGTGTTTGAACAAATCGACTGTAGAGTTGTACTGTTTAGAAAATTTAGATCCTGTACCAAATAGATATCTCTTCCCTTGCTCTCATATGGAATTTGAAGTTTTAAAACACAATCAGCTTCAACCTTTACCCTTTGGCCTGGCTTGCCCTGGTCTTAACCAGACCTTCTTCATTCATCTCACTAATTGAAGTCTGGGCTCTTTTTCAGCTTTTTTTTTTTTTTGACAGTGGCTGTATGCACTAATACTGACATTCATATCTGCCGAGCTCTAGCTCTGAGTTTCAGGTGTCTCAGAGATATGCATTGTTCCAGAGACCAATCAGGTTATTCACTAGGGGTTCAGCATCTCAAAGTTTAGAGATAGGCATTACAATTCAGAGATACAGTTAACTGCTGTAAGAGTTTACAATTTAGGGAGTATTACAATTATTATATCCAAGTTAGGCTATGTTCTAAGATTCAATTCTGAGTTTACACATTGTAGTTAGTCTGTATTGGTGAGGCATCATCCCTCTCACCATGTTTTCTCCAACACTTTTACTCCTATATATATATTTTTTTTTCCTACAATTTTATAGAGTTATATTCACATACCATACATTTACAATCAGTATGGTATGGTATGGTATGGGTACAGTTTACAATCAGTTGTTCATGGTATCATCATAAAGTTGTACATTTATCACAACACACAGCACTTGAACATATTGATTACTACAAGAAAATTTGTTTGTTTTTTTTTTTAAGTAGCATTCAATTTTGAGGGGATCTCATTTATCTATTTCTTCTTTCTTTGTTCATGCTTTGGGTATAAGGTCAAGGAAACCACCTTCTAACACAAGATATTTAAGGTATATCCCTACATTTTCTTCTGAAAGTTTTATGTTCATAGTTCTGATGCTTAGGTATTTTATTCATTCTGAGATAATTTTTGTAAAAGATGTGACATAGGTGTCCTCTTTGATTTTTTTTGGATATGGATATCCTGTTCTAAAAATACCATTTATTGAAGAGACTGCTCTGTCCCAGTTATGTTGGTTTGATGACCAAAGATCTATTGTCTGTAGATGAGAAGATCTATTTCTGAACACTGAATTCAATTTTATTGCTCAGTATATCTATCTTTATGGCAGTACCATGCTATTTTGTCTAAAGAAGCTTGGTAATTTCCCTCTTCACTGCTATTTCTCAAGATATTTTTGGCTATTTTTGGGCACCCTGCCCTTCCAAAAATATGTTGTTATTGGTTTTTCTATTTGTGCAAATTAACTTTAATAAAATTAAATTTTATTTGGTATTGTATTGAATCTATAGACCAACTTAGAATTGACCTCTTAACTATATTTAGTATTCCAACACATGAACATGATATGTCCTGTCATTTATTTAGGTCTTCTTTGATTTCTTTTAGTAATTTCTTGTAGTTTTCTGTGTATAGGTCTTTCGTAGTTTTGATTAACTCTATTCCTAAATATTTGATTCTTTTTGTTGCTATTGTAAAAGGAATTTTATTCTTCATTTTCTCCTAAGGTTATTCATTATTAGTGTATGGAAGCACTACTCATTTATGCATGTTGATCTTATGCCCTGCCACTTTGCTATATTCATTTATTAGCTGTAATAGTTTTTCTGTAGATTTTTTTCTGAAATTTCAACATACAGGATCGTGTCATGTGGAAACAGTGAAAATTTTACATCTTTCTTTCCAATTTGGGTGCATGTTATTTCTTTTTCTTGCCTAACTGCTCTATCTAGGACTCCCAGCACAATGCTGAATAACAATGGTGACTGTGGGCATCCTTGTATTATCCCCGATTTGGAAGGAAAGTTTTCAGTCTTTCCCCATTGAGTATGATTTTAGCTGTGGGGTTTTCATATATTGCCTTTATCATATTAATAAGGTTATTTCTATTCCTATCCTTTTGTGAGTTTTCATCAAGAAAGGATTCTAAATTTTGTGAAATGCCTTTTCTGCATCAATAAAGATAATCATGTGGTTTTTCCACTTTGATCTGTTGATTTTCTTATGCTGTATCAGCCTTGCATACCTGGAATAAATTCCACTTGGTCCTAGTGTCTAATTATTTTCATGTGCTGCTGGATTCACTTTGTGAGTATTTTATTGAGGATTTTTGCATGTATATTAATTAATAAGATTGGTATATAATTTTGTTTTCTTATAGCATCTTTGTCTGATTTTGTGTCATGGTAAGGTTGGATTCATAAAATTAATTAGGTACCTTTCCCTTCTCTTCAAATTGTGAAGAATTTGAGTGAGATTGGTACTAATTCTTTCTGGAATGCTTGATAGCATTCACATGTGAAGCCATCTCGTCATGGATGTTTCTTTTTTGGAAGTATTTTGATGACTGATTCAATCTCTTCAATTATTATTGGATGGCTGAGGTTATTTTTTCTTGAGTCAATGTTGGTTGTTCATGCTTTTCTGGGAAGTTGTCCATTTTGTCTAAGTTGTCTAGTTTATTAGCATGTGGTTGTTCATAGTATCCTCCTGTTATTTCTTTTATTTCTGTGAGGCTAGTGTTACTTACACTTTACTATTTCTGACTTTATGTATTTGCATTCTCTCTATCTTTTTTTTTTTTTTTTTTGTTAGCCTAGCCAGGTGTTCATCAATTTTGTTGATTCTCTTTTTGTTTTCATGTTCTCAATTTCATTTATTTCTGTTCTAATCTTTGTTATCTCTTTCTTTCTGTTTGTTTTGGGGTTAATTTACTGTTCTTTCTCTAGTTCCTCCAGGGGAAAAATTAATTCTTTGATATTTTGTCTTTCTTCTTTTTTGATATAGGCATTTAGGAGAATAAATTTCCCTGTGAGCACTGTCTTGCTGCATCCCATAAGTTTTCGTGTGTTTTGTGTTCATTTTCATTTGTCTGAATATATTTACAAATTTCTCCTCTATTTTCTTCCTTTATCTATGTATGTTAAAGAGCACATTGTTTAATCTCCATATATTTGTGCATTGTCTGACCTTCCACTGCTTATTGATTTCCAACTTCATTCCATTGTGATCTGAGAAAGTTTTAGTGTAATATAAATATTTTTAAATTTATTGAGACTTGCTTTGTGACCAAACATGTGGTATATCATGGATAATGATCCATGAGGACTTCAAGAAAATGTACCTCTTGCTGTTGTGAGGGTGTAATGTTTTACAAATATCTCTTGAGTCTAGATCATTTATCATACTATTCAACATTCCTTATTTATCTTCTGTAAATATGTTCCCTCCATTGATGAAAGCAGTGAATTGAAGTTTCTAACTCTTATTGTAGAGGCACTTACTTCTCCCTTCCAAGCTGTCAGTGTGTTCTTCATTTATTATGGGGTGCTATGGCTTGGTGCATAAATATTTATGGTTGTTATGTCTTCTTGATGAATTTTCAATTCTATTAATATAAAGTGTCCTTTATCTCTTTTAATTATTTTACACATGATGTCTAACTTTTCTGATATTAATATAGCCACCCTCACTCCTTTCTGGTTGTTGTTTGCATTAAATGCCTCATTCCAACCTTTCACTTTAAACCTACTTTTGCCTTGTGTCTAAAGTGAGTCTCTTGTAGGCAGCACATAGATGTGTCCTTTTTTAAATCCATTCTTCTAGTCTGTCTTTTTATCGGGGAGTTTAACCCATTAACATTTACTATTATTACTGTAAGGGCAGTATTTCTACAATTTGGTTTTTGAATTTTATGTCATATATGGTTTTTTTCTCTCTGTCTCCTTTTACCCTTCTTGATAGTCTTCATTTCTACATAATTCTTTAGACCCTTCTTTCTTGTTTTTTCCTATCAGCACTCCCTTTAATATTTCTTGTAGATCAGATCTCTTGTTCATGAACTCTCTCAATGTCTGTTTGTCTGACAATATTTTATACTCCTCCTCATTTATGAGGGATAGTTTTGTCAGACATAAAATTCTTGTTTGGCACTTTTTGTTTCACTATCTTAAGCTTGTCACACAACTGCTTTCTCACCTTCATGGGTTCTGCTATAAAATACAAAAATAGTCTTATTGAGCTTCCTTTCTATGTGATAGATCATTTTTCTTCTGCTGGTTTTAGAATTTTCCCTTTGTCTTTGACATTTGACAATCTGATTAGTAAGTGTCTTGGAATTTGCCTGTTTATAGCTCTTCTATTTGTGATATACTGTTCTTCTTTTTTCTATAATTTTATGTCTTTCATAAGAGTTGGGAAATTTTCAGTGAGTATTTCCTCTATAATTTTTTCTGCCCCTTTTCCCATTTCTTCTCTTTCTGTAACACCCATAACACATATATTCATGCTCACCATGTTGCCCTGCTCAAATATTTCCTTTCTATTCCCTATCTGTTCTTTTGAATGTAGGATTTCTGATGTTCTGTGCTATAGTTCATGAATCCTTCCTTCTGCTTCTTCAAATCTGCTATTGTAGGTCTCCATTGGGTTTTTCATCTCTTCTTTTGTGCCTTTCATTCCCATAAGTTCTGCCATTTGCTTTCTAAACTGTCAAGATCTTCTTTATGTTCACCCAGTGTATTCTTCATCTTTCATCTCTTTTGTCATATCATACCTCAACTACTTGGTTTGACATTTTATTTGAATTCACGTGTTTGTTTGGACATCTTTAATTAGTTGTTTCATTTCCTTTGTCTCATTTGAAATGTAGTTTGTTCTTTTGATTGAGCCATATCTTCCTTCATCCTATTGTGGTTCACAATTTTTTGCTGGTGCCTAGGCATCTGATTTCCCTGATTGGTTTATTCTGGGGTCATTTACACTATATTACCTAGGGTTTCTTTTTGGTTGGATTTATTCATTATCTGTTCTTTGGCATTCAGTTCAACTTATTCTAGATCTCTAGCATTGGTTCTGTTTAATTCATCAAAATATTTTGTCTCTTGTTTTCCTGGTTCTTGCCTACCCTTATGGAAACCATTTTTGTTTTTACAACATAGATGAGGTTCTACCCAAATATGATCAACACCTATCAGATTTTCCATTCCACACAGACCCAGATTTCAGTAGGAGTGTGTAATCAATATCAAGTTTTCCTGGGGATAAGACACAGAAGGTTGTCAGACATTCCCTGTGATGCATCTAGACTCTGTGCTTTTCCTATCCTGCCAAGCAGGTGATTCTTGTCAGCCCACAGCGCCCCATTGACATAAAAAGGTGCAGTGCCATTCATTCTCAGCAGACTTTTTTTCTGCCTGGGACATAGTCAAGGTAAGCTTTAGCTATTTCTGTTTAATTCAAGACCCTGGGGTCTGAATTCTCTGAAGAAGGGCCACTACATAAGTTGGGTCCAGAAACCTTTTCTTGGGGAAGATATGCCTTTTAGGGAATTATCTCCTCCTTTTGACTCCTTACTTTTTCTTTCAGACCTATCTTAACTCCACCATGGCCAGAGTCAATGCTGAAAATTGAAAATGCCTGGTACTTTCTTAAATGAGCTACTTAGAATAGATTTTTTTAAAAAGAAGAGAGAGAAAAAGAAAAGAAATCCCCTTTTCAGAGTCAGTCTCTGGTCCCCAAGGTTTTCCAGTCAAGGACTGCAGTTGGTACCCAGCTGTATGTGGTCCTTTCCTTGGGGTCAGCCCTTTTCCAATATTCTGATCTTGTTCAAATCAAAAAGCCTGTGTTTTTATTGTTAGCCCCCCTCCTTTCTTCTGGGATTAAACCACAATTGGAGCTTGGCTGAGATACATTCCCTTGCTCCCAGTAGAGACTACCTAAAGACATGCCCTTTAGGGAGTTATCTCCTTCACCTGACTAGTTACTTTCAGACTGACCTTAATTCCACCCTTGCCTGGCTCAGTTCTGAAACATGAGAATGCCCACAGCTCTAATGGGCAATTAAAAAGTGAAAAAATGTAAGATAAAATAAAAAATTGAGAGAAAATAAAAACCACTTTCAGAGGTGGACCCCAGCTCAGTGGTCACCAATCAAGAGCCTGTGCTGGTACCAGATTCTACATGCCTCTTTTTCTTGAGTCCCAGCTCTTTTCCAGTATTCTGAGTCCTCTAACTCCAAAACTCTGTTTCCCTTGTTAGCCCAGCCTCCCCTTTTCTGGGAAAAACCTCCCAGTTTCTATGTTTTTTTCCATGTTTCATTTTAAATTCAGCTTTATCCACAATGAATGATCAATTGTTCAAGTACCATCATATAGTTGTTCATTTTTCACCAAAATCAATTTTTGTACATTTTCATTACTCCAAAGAAATAACATAAAATAAAATAAAAAATACAAAAGATAAAAAAAGAATAAAATTACATAGTAAAGAAGAACTCCCAAAACACCCCACCTCCCTCCATACCCCTTATTATTCATTTAACTTTTGTTCCCATTTTTCTACTCATCTGTCCATACACTGGGTGAAGGGAGTGTGAGCCACAAGGTTTTCATAACTGTGCCATTGCACTATGTAAGCAACATAGTCAATCATCTTCAAAAATCAAGGCTACCAGGTTGCAGCTCAACAGCTCAGTTATTTTTTTCTAGCTATTCCAATACACTAAAAACTAAAAAGGGATATCTGTGTAATACATAAGAATTATGTCCTCTAGACTCTATTTGAAATCTCTCAGCCACTGAAATTTAATTTTGTTTCATTTCTCTTCCCCCTTTTGGTCAAGAAGAATTTCTGAATCCTATGATGCTGGGTCCAGGTTCATTCATGGGGGTCATGGCCCACATTGCCAGGGAGATTTACATAACTGGGAGTCCCACATGGGGGAAGAGCAGTGAGTTTCCTGCTGAGCTTACTTAGAGAGTGGCCACAACTGAGAAAGAAAAGAGGCTTTTGGGGGTGATGTTTTGGCACAATTATATATAGGCTTAGCCTCTCCTTTGCAGTAACAAGCTTCATAAGGCAAGCCCCAAGCTCGAGGGCCCAACCTTCTAAATTGATAGTCTGCAATGTTTATGAGCATATTAGGAATTCCCCAGGAGGGGAAGTTGAATATTTCTGCATTTCTCTGCAGTCCCCCAGAGGTCCTTTACACATGTGTTTTTGTTCTATGCCCAAATTACTTTGGGATGTATTGTGATTTCACACTTACCAGTTCAAACCAATTAGATCTCACTCCCTATTCAAAGTTCCATGTAATTATTGTGTTTGAGCAAACTGACCACGCACACTAAATTACTTGTGTGCTACAGAAAACATACATTTTGTGGTACATAAACATATCTTCCTTTGGAATAACACAAAATTTGAAATTTTAAAACACAGTCAATATCATCCTTAACCCATTAGTCTGACTTGCCTTAATTCTGGCCATATCTACTTCATCCATATCTCTTATTGATTTCTGAACTCTTTTCCAGCTTTTTTAACTGTTGCTATATGGAATAATAGTGACATAGCTTCCAAACCCAACTCTGAGTTCCAGGTGACACACAGATATGTGAAGTCCTAGAGCCAGACCAGGGTATATGCAAAGAGCTCAGCATCTCAGAATTTAGAGATAACCATTACAATTCAGGAATTGATGTGGCTGTTGAAAGAACTTACAATCTAGGGACTGTTGCAGTAAGTTTTCCCCTGATAACCTGTGTTGTCAGATTCCATTCTCAGAGTTTGCAAATAATAGTTAGCCCATATTAGGCATTATAATATTTGTCTTTTTGTTTCTGGCTTATTTTACTCAAAATATTGTCTTCAAGATCCATGTAACCTATTTGCATGTCCTGAAACTTCATTCCTTCTTGCAGTCACTTGGTATTCTATTGGATGCATACACCACAGTTCACCATTCTGTTCATCATCCAATATATACTTAGGCCACCTCTATCCTTGGAAATCATGAATAATGCTACCATAAACAGTGTACAAATGCCCATTCATATTCCTGCTCTCAGTGATTCAAAGATATACCCAAAAATGAGGTTGCAGGATCTTATGGCAACCCCATACTTAGCTTCTTGTGGAACCACAACACTGCCCTCCAGATGGGCTGTAACATTCTACTCCCTCACCAGCTGTGAACAGGTACATCCCTCTCTCCACATTTTCTCCAGCAACTGTATCCCTCTGTTTCTTTTTCCCAGTAATTTTATAGAGATATATTCACACACCATACAATCACCACATTGTAAAATCTATTGTTCACAGTGTCATCATATAGTTGTGCATTAATGAGTGAAATCAGCCCTTGAACACATTCATTACATGCAAAAAATTAAAATAAGAATAATAAAAAGGATAAAGGAAAAGTAAAATAAAATGAAAACAAAACTACATCAAATTAAAAGGTCAGGCAACAATGCCACCACCAAGAAACCCATATCCCTCCCTTATATCCCCTCATATAGGCATTTAGCTTTGTTATATTGCCTTTGTAATGATTAATGGAAGCATATTACAATTTACTGTTAACTATGTACTCTGATTTTCCTTGATTATATTTTCCCCAATATCATCCCATTTTCACTTCTTTGCAAAGTTGATACTTATTTGTTCCCCCACTTATTAAAAATATTTTTATATTTATACATTTAATCACTATAATTGAACACTCTAGATTTTAGTAAGTTATACAGTCCCAGCTTTTGTCTTCTCTCTTTCCTTCTAGTGTCATACATGTCATTAACCTTCCTCTTTCCACTTGACTCAAAATGATCTTTGTTCAGTGTACTTCCAACACTGTGCTAACATCACAGAGTATTGTGCTATGCAGTTCTGGATCTATACAATCAATCCTTTTGAACATTCTATACATTTTAGCATCATACGCCTTATGTCTGTCATCTTTCTATCTCCTCATAGCTGTGTTCTCAGCTGTAACTCTCAAAGTTTTCTCACTAATTTTAGTTCATATTGGTGAGACCATACAATATTTTTCCTTTTTTTCTATCTAATTTCACTCAACGTAATGTCCTCATGGTTCATCCACTTGTTATATGCTCTGTGACTTTATTCTGTCTTACAGCTGCATAATACTCCATTGTATGTGTATACCACAGATTGTTTTTCCACTTGTCCATTAATGGATATTTAGGCTCTTTCCATCTCTTGGCAATCATCAATTATGTCACTATAAACATTGGTTTTCAAATGTCTGTTCATACCTTAGCTTTCAGTTCCTCAGAGTATGTACCCAGTAATGGAGTTGCTGGATCATATGGCAATTCCATACCTATTTCTTGAGAAACTGCCACATTGCCTTCCAGAGTGGCTGCACCATTCTACATCCCCACCAACAGTGAATAAGTACACCTCTTTAACACATTTTCTTCAGCACTTGCAATAGTCTGTTGTTTTATAATGTCCATTCTAGTACATGTGAGATGATATCTCATTGTGATTTTGATTTGCATTTCCTTAACAGCCAATGAAGTTGAGGATCTTTTCCTATGTTTTTGAGCCACTTGTATCTCCTCTTCAGAAAGTGTCTGCCCTTCTTTTTCCCATTTTAAAATTGGATTGTTTGTCTTTTTGATGTTGGGATGTAGTGTCTCTTTAAATATTCTGGACAATAATTCCTTATCTGAGATGTGGTTTCCAAATATTGTCTCCAATTGTGTAGGTTGCCTTTTTGCTTTTTCCTCTGAAAGTCATATGGCCATAGCATTAATGTTTAGGTCTTTGATCCACTTTGAGTTAATTTTTGTATAAGGTGTGAGATAGGAGTCCTCTTTCATTCTTTTGGATATGGATATCCACTTCTCCAAACACCATTTCTTGAAGAGGTGGCTCTGCCTCAGTTGCAGTGACTTGACTGCCATATCAAAGATCTATTGTCCATAAAGGAGATGAATATTTCTGAACACTCAATTTGATCCCATTCATCTGCATATGTATCTTTATGATAGTACCGTGTTATTTTGATCACTGTAACATTTTAATATGTGTCAAAGTCAGGTAGTGTGTGCCCTCCCACTTCAATCTTCTTTCTTAAGATAATTTTGCATATTTGCAGCACTTTGCCCTTCCAAATAAATTTAGTTGTTTTTCTGTTTCTACAAAGTAAGTTGTTGGGATTTTAATTGGTATTGCATTGAATCTATAAAATGTTATGGTAGAATTGATGTCATCACTATACTTATTCTTCCAATCCATGGATATTTGTGTTCTTTCATTTTTCAGATCTTGTTTGATTTTTTTTTTAGCAATTTCTTTTAGTTTTCTGTGTAAAGGTCTTTTGTGGCCTTAAGTTTATTCCTTAATAGTGATTCTTTTGATTGTTGTTGTATATGGAATATTTTCTTGCTATCCTCCTCATGTTGCTCATTACTGGTGAGTAGCAACACTACTGGTTTTTGCATGTTGATATTGTACCCAGCCACTTTGCTGTATTCATTAATTCACTCTTAAATTTTGCTGTAGATTTTTCTGGATTTTATATGTATAGGAATATGTCATCTACAAACAATGAAAGTTTTACTTCCTCTCCAATTTGAAGAATTTTGTTTCTTTTTCTTGCCTAACAGCACTAGCTAGAACTTCCAGCACAATTTTGAATAACAATGGTGATTGTGGGTATCATTTTGTGGTTCCTGAACTTAGAGGGAAAGTCTTCAGTCTTTTCCCATTGAGTATGATGTTAGCTAAGGGTTTTTCATATATTGTCTATCATATTCAGGAAGGCCCCTTCTATTTCTATCCTTTTGAATATTTTCATCAAGAAAGGATGTTGAATTCTTTCCAATACCTTTTATGCATTGATCAACATGATCATGTGGTTTTTCTTCTTTGATTTATTGATGTAGTGTATTGCATTATATGATTTTCTTGTGTTGGATCAGCCTTGCACACCTGGAATAAATCCAACTTGGTCATGGTGTATATTTCTTTTAATGTGCTGCTGGGTTCAGTTTTTGAATATTTTGTTCAAGATTTTTGCATCTATATTCACTAAAGGGATTGATTTAAAATTTCCTTTTCTTATAATATCTTTGTCTGGCTTTGGGTATTAGTGTGATGTTGCCTTAGTGTGAGTTAGGTAGCTTTCTGTCCTCTAAAGTGTTTTTGAAGATTTTGAACAGGATTGGTGCTAATTATTCCTTGAATGCTTGGTAGAGTTCATATATGAAACCATTTTGTCCTGTGCTTTTCTTTTTTGGGAGCTTTTGCATGACTGATTGTATCTCTTTAATTGTGATTGTTTTTTTGAGGTTATCTATTTTTTCCCCAGGTCATTGTTGGTTTTACATTCTTTTCTGGGAAGTTGTCCATTTCATCTATTTTTTTCTAGTTTGTTAGCATATAGTTGATCATAGTATCCTCTCATTTTCTCCTTTATTTCTGCAGGGTAAGTGGTTATGTCCCCTTTCCCATTTCTAATACTATTTATTTGCATCTGCTCTCTCATTTTTTGTTAGCCTTGCTAAGGTTCATGAATTTTATTGATGTTTTCAAAGAATCAACTTCTTTTTATTCTATTGTTTTCATGTTCTCAATTTCATTTATTTCTGCTCTAATCTTTAGTCTCTGTTATTTTTTTTCCTTCTCATTGCTTTGGGTTCAGTTTGCTGTTCTTTCTTTTTTCTTGCAGGTGAGCAGTTAATTCCTCTATTTTTGGTCTTTCTTCTTTTTTAGTGTAGGCACTTAAGGACATAAATTTCTCTCTCAATACTACCTTTTCTGCATCCCAAAAGTTTTGATATGTTGTGTTTTCATTGTCATTTGCCTCAAGATATATACTAATTTCTCTTGTAATTTGTTACTTGGCCCACTGTCTCTTTAAGAGAGTGTTGCTCAGCTTCCATATATTTTTTCTAACTATCCAGACCTTTGCCTATTATTTATTTTAAACTTCATTCCATTGTGTTCTCAGAAAGTGTTTTGTATTATATCAATATTTTTAAATTTATTGAGACTTGTTTTTCTACCCATCTAGGCTGGAGAATATTCCAAGTTCACTTTGAAAAATATGTATCCTACTGTTATGGGGTGTAATGTTCTATAAATTTTTAAGTCTAGTTAATTTATTGCACAATTCAACATTTCTATTTCCTTATTGATCCTCTGTCTAGATGCTCTATCCATTTATGAGAACAGTGTATTGAAGTCTGCAAATATTCAGAACTACCTCTCCCTTCAGTGTTATCAATGTGTGCCACATGTATTTTGGGGTGCTCTAGCTCAGTGCATAAATATTTATGATTGTTATGTCTTCTTGAAAAATTTTTCCTTTTATTACTATATAGTCCCTGTCTGTCTTTTTTGTTTTATATTTGCAGTCTAATTTGCCAGACATTTGTCTAGCTATCCCCTCTCTATTCTAGTTGGCATTTGCATGAAATATCTTTTTTGCAACCTTTCACTTTCAAATTATTTTTGTCCTTGTGTCTTAGGTGAGTGTCTTGTAGACAGTATAGAGATAGGTCCAGTTTTTCACTCCATTCTGCCAGTCTATACTTTTTTATTGGGGAGTTTAAACCATTAACATTTAATGTTATAACTGCAAAGGCAGTGCATTTTTCTATCATTTTTTCTTTAGGATTTTGTGTCACACCATATTTTTTCTCTTTCTTTTTACACTTCTTGATAACTTTAATTTCTACACCTTTTTCCAAGTTTCTCTCACTTGTCTTTTCCTGTCAGCCTATAGTACTTTCATTAGTATTTCCTTTCAGGGAGGCCCCTTTTTCACATACTCTCTTAATGTCTGTTTGTCTGAAAATATTTCAAATTCTTCCTCACTTTTGAAAGACTGTTTCTCATTTATAGATTTATTGTTTGTCAGTTTTTCTCTTTCAGTACCATTGTCTTCTCCCACTTCCATGGTTTCTGCTGAGAAATCCACACATAGTCTTATTGAACTTCCACTGTATGTGATGGACAACTTTTCTCTTGTTGCCTTCAGGATTCTCTATCTTTGACAGTTGACAATCTGATTAGTAAGCATCTTGAAGTAGATCTCTTCAGGTTATTTTGTTTGGGTGTGCTGCACTTCTTGGATATGTAAGTTTATGTCTTTCATAAGAGATGGGGAATTTTCAGTGATTATTTCCTTCATTATTGTCTTTCCCCCTTTTCTCTTCTCTTCTACTGGGACATGCATGACTCATATATTCATGCACTTCATGCTGTAATTCAATTACCTGAGACTTTGCTCATATTTTTCAATTATTTTCCTTATCTGTTGTGTGTAGGATTTCAGATATCCTGACCTTTAGTTCACCTGACCTTTCTTCTGTCTCTTCAAATCTGGTGTTGTAAATTTTTGTTTGTAAGTTTTGCCATTTGTTAATTCAAACTTTTGAGTTCCACTTATTTTTGTCCAATATCTTCTTTATATTCTTTGTCTCTTTTCCCATATCTTACCTCAGTTCAATGACTTGGTTTTTGAATTGACTTAGTATGTTTGTTTGAACCTCTTTAATTTGTTGTTTCAAATCATGTATCTCATTTGAAGTGTTAGTCTGTTGCTTTGAATGGACCATATCTTTGTTTTTACTATTGTGACTCATAATTTTTTGTTGGTGTCTAGACATTGGTTTTATCAGTTAGTTTATTCTAGAGGTCATTTTTACTCTTTTACTTGGGGTTTCCTTGTTGGTTGGATTAGTTCTCTATTCTTTTGTCTTCATTCAAATTTTCTAGACTTCTAACATTGCTTCTGTTTAAACAATCAGAATATTTTTAGCTATTTTAATTCTGGTCTGCCCTGTCTAAATGTCTCTCTTCTTGGCCAGTTGTCAGATTTGATCTGCCCTCAGTATCCCCCTATAACCAGGAACCCATAGAAGCTGCCTCTGTGGAGTATGCACTGGGCATGACAGCAAGTTCCCTTGTGTGGGTAAAACAACTCTGCTTGCTCCTGTGGTGTTCCCTTTCTTGACAGCCAGCAAGCTCTGGGTTTGTTTTAGAGCACTGGTTTAACTATAGGGTCATCCATTTTTCTCAACTTAATCAGGGCTGGTTACCAGGAAGCAAGATGCAGAGCAGTTCCACTGTGGCTGGGTTAAGGTCTACAGATGCTCTGAGAAGTCCTGAAATTTCCTTGCACTTTCTAGTCTCTCCATCAGATGGTGCTGTTCAGTGACTTAATTGTCTCCAGAAGGTGTTTACCTTCTGGTTCCAAGGCTGTGTCTGGCCAGATGAGGCTGAATTATTTCTTGGAGCTCAGCTGTGTCTGACTGGGTGGGTTGAATTACCACTTAGAGCCCAGGTGAGTCTGGGTGGGTGGGGCTGAATTTCCACTTTGAGTCCAGGTGAATCTGGATGGGTGGGCCTAAATTACTTCTTAGAGCCCAGCTGAGTATGGATGTGTTTTGCTCAATTATCTCTTTGAGCACAGCTGAGTCTTGTGTGGTGCTGAATTACCTCCTGGTAGCCCTTTCTTACTAGGCATGGCTGAAGCTGTGGGTTTCCTGCACCCTCACTTTGCTGTTAAATGTCTGACTCAATGTGGAGATATGCCCCCCACTTCCTCTCTGGAAGAGGACACCCCCAGCTTCCACAGTTTTAATCTGTCTCCCAAGCAAGTTTTGGGGCACCAGCTATTATGTTTGTCAAGGGTTGGGGAAGAGCTTTAAGACTTAAGGCTAGAAATGGCCTCTGCTCACTTTCTCAGACTCTTCACCCCTCACTTACCTGGGCCTTGAAATATCCTATCACCATGATCTTCAAATGACAGGGATCGGTCTCACTGCTGTGAGTGATTTTTTATTCCATGTCCCTTGTAGGAGATAAGAGTAATCTTGACTGCTGGTTTTAAGTTCATTTTGTGCTGTGTGAAACTGAGGGGAAAGGAAAGGACCCACCCACCTGGAATGGAATTCTCCTGCTTTATATCTCTCTTCTTCTTGTATTCTGCATCTGTAGGGTCCTTCTCCCACCCATACTCTCCTCCAGAGCTCTCAAAATGTCAAGGTTATCCTCCTTTTTTGCTGAATCTCTGGGTAGAGGTTTTTGGCAGCTGTTTATATCATCATGCTGATGATGCCCTGCCCCCAGTTCCTTTCATCCTTGCCCTTGGTTTATCTATGCCTGGAGCATTGATTCAGCAGTTCAAATTTGTTAATTAATTCTGCAATTAGTGACTGGTTGAGCCACCCTCCTTGCTCCCAGCTGAGACTGTTCCTTTTACCCTCAGGAAACCAACTTCAAGACAGTCTGATGAGCCAGCGGGGGCAGCGGTGCCAGACTCCATGGTCTGGGACACTTACAGTTCTTTGTTTTGATCACAGCTATTCCATCCTTTCCACATTAGTGTTCAATATGTGTCAGTCACAGAAGTCCCCCAGATATTCCAGACAGTTCCTGTCTGTTTACTGGCTGCCCTAGAGGAGTAACTGAATTCACACGTTACTGTGCCACCGTCTTGCCCCAGCCTTTGACATATTTTTGTATCAAGAATATGTAAAGAAAACTTTTAACTTAAGAGCAAAAAGACAAACAACTAATTTAAAAATGGGCAAAAGACTTGAATAAATAGCTTTCCAGAGAAGATATCCAAATGACCAGAAAACACATGAAAAGATGTTCCACATCATTAGCCAAAAGGAAAATATAATCAAAACCACAATGAGATACCATTTCACACCCCTTAGAATGGCTACTAGTAAAAAACTGGAAAATAACCAGTGTTGGAGTGGATGTGCAGGAATAGAAACACTGACTCATTGCTGCTGGCAATGTTAAATGATGCAGCCACTGTGGAAGACAATTTGGTGGTTCCTCAAAAAGCTAATTGTAGACAAACCATATGACCCAGCAATCCCTCTACTAAGTATATACCTATGAGAATTGAAAGCAGGGATTCAATACAGATATTTGCACACCAATGTTCATAGTGGTATTACTAACAATTGTCAAAAGATTAAAGCAAACCAAGTGTTCAACATAAAAATGGATAAGAAAAATGTGGTATAAATATTAATTGTATATTCCAACTCAGATCTTAGAGGGTTTGTGTTGGCACAGCACTGAGACCAAAGGTCATGCCATGCACCAAGTGAGACATGGGTTTCTTAAGTCTTCTGAATAAGAGGGTCCCTGGTGGTGGCTGTCTGAGGAAAATGGAATTAGTCCTCCTCAAGGATGGGGGTGTGAAAGGACAGCTTATAAGTGCTTAGGACAAAGACACTCCCTAGGGTATGAGAACAAAGTTTTAGCAGGGTCCTGTGACACAGGGGTCTGGAGATTGTTATCAAAAGTGGTCAGAGGAGGGCCATTTAAATGCTTTGTTTATGATGTCATCTGTCCATACTTTCTTCCTTGAGAAGGTCTGATGAAATTCAACTTCTGTCCTAGTCACAAATGTTGCTATGTGCTGTGGGGCCTTATTCCTCAGTAAGGGAGGGGAGAACAGGCCTTGGTTCCCATGTAGAATATCATTCAGCCATAAAAATTGATGACATCCTGGTACATGTGACAATGTATATGAAACTTGAAGGCATGTTGAGTGATATAAGCCAGAAATAAAAGGACAAATACTGTAAGAACTCACAGTTTTAAAATTATTAGAATAAACAATCTCATAGAGTCAGAATCTAGAATATAGGATACCAGGAGACAAGATGCAGATAGTGAAAGAAAAATTAAGGCATAAAATTACAGTGTTTCTATTTGGAATGATGGAAATATTTTGGTAATGGATGCTGGTGATGGTAACATGGCTTAGTGAATGGAATTAACAACACTAAAATATATATCTAAATGTGATTAAAAGGGGAAACATTTGATTGTAAGTATGGTAGCAGAATAAATTTTAAAAATCAATGGAACTACAGTACACAAATTATGAACTTTAAGTTAAACCATTGACTAGAGTTAATAGTTCAATTATAAACAGGTGCTCTCAGCAATTATAACAGATATCCCACACCAATATAAAATGTCATTAATAGGGAAGTATATGGTAATTTTTTATTTTTTGCATGATTGTTCTGTAAATCCACAAGTTCTCTAATAAAGGAAAAAACTTTTACTCAGTGTCTGATGCACAGTGTCACTGCATGGACCATTAGCTCTTCCTGTTATCTGTATATCATAACTCTTGACATTAAAGTATCAAATAAAAATGTATGTTTTCAGGAAAGATCTAAGATGGTGGCATAGAGAGGAGTGGAA
The DNA here is from genome assembly GCF_015220235.1 of Choloepus didactylus. Taxonomy (NCBI): domain Eukaryota; kingdom Metazoa; phylum Chordata; class Mammalia; order Pilosa; family Megalonychidae; genus Choloepus; species Choloepus didactylus. Next base: position 386,167 of record NW_023637615.1, read on the forward strand.
GCTAAGAAGTAACCCTGGAACAACTAAGGAAAAACAGAAACAAGTAGTAAATAATCCAGAATAACTGTGGTGGGACAAAAATGACCATCCACTCATCATACACCAATCTGAATTGGGAGGAATGCCTGAGATCACAGCATAAAAGCTGTAAGTAAAAACTGTGGATCCAAATTGGGAGACCCCTCCCCCACAGCCCAAGCTACAAAGCCTCATGGTGACAGAAGCTTTCTCCCAGCAAGTGAATATATCTCAGCTGATCTCCAACTGGGCTTTTAATTAGTGAGTGTGAACTGATGACTATGAGGTATGAATCCCCAGCAAGCAGACAGAGGCTTTGGGTGATGACTGACCTTGGAGAGCCAGAGGGTCACCTCAGACTAGCTCTGAAGGGGACTATCTGTTCCTATTTTGGCTCAGTGGAGAAAGCCTCAGCCATTTTCAGTTCCCAGTTCTGTGACCCAGACAAGGGTATAGCATAGGCAGAGAGAGACCATTGAAATGCTAATTACCTCCATGTAGGGGGTCTATCTTCTCTAAGAGAACAGGGGTGGGGCCCAACTCTACTACCTGCCTTTCATTCAGAACTTGGGAAAAAGAGCCACACCTCCTTACACTAGTCAAGAATTATAGGCTAACAGGCACCACCTGCTGAGCAGAAAAGCACAGTGACTGGAGGCATCAGAGGGTGTACAAATTTTCTAAGACACACCCTCAGGGAAACCAGATACTGAATATTTCTTCCTTCTGGGACCTGAGCCCATTCTGGTCTGGAGAGACCTGATTGGGGTAACCAAGGAAACCATGCCTAGACAACAGAAAACTGCAACCTACACCAAGAGAAATGAGGTTATGGCCCAGTCAGGGGAACCACCTTGCACTTCAACTGTGATGTAGGATTTGAAACAACTAATAATAAGTCAGTTCAAAAAGTGTAGGGAAGATATGGCAAAAGAGCTGAACCATATAATGAAAATATGGGATGTACATAAGGTAGAAATTGAAAGTTCAAAAAACCAACTGGCAGAATCTATGGAAATGAAAGGCACAGCACAAGAGATGAAAGACATGATGGAAACATACAACAGCAGATCTCAAGAGGCAGAAGAAAACAATCAGGAACTGGAGAACAAGGGACCTGAAAGCCTACACACAAAAGAACAGGTAGAGCAAAGAATGGAAAAATATAAGCAATGTCTCCAGGAACTTAAAGACAAAATAAAAAGCAAGAATTTACATGTCATTGGTGTCACAGAAGGAGAAGAGAAGGGAAAAGGGGCAGAAGCATTAATAGAGGAAACAATGAATGAAAATTTCCCATCTCTTATGAAAGATATAAAATTACAGATCCAAGAAGCACAGCATACCCCAAACAGAATAGATCTGAATAGGCCTATGCCAAGACACTTAATTGGACTATCAAACATCAAATATAAAGAGAAAATCCTGAAAGCAGCAAGAGAGGAGATCCATCACATACAAAGGAAGCTTGATAAGACCATGTGTGGATTTCTCAATAGAAACCATGGAGGCAAGAAGGAAGTAGGGTGATATATTTAAGATACTGAAATAGAAAAACTATGAACAAAGAATCCTATATCTGGCAAAGCTATCCTTCAGATATGAGAGAGAGCTTAAAATATTCTCTGACAAACAGACAATGGCAGAGTTTGTGAACAAGATACCTGCTCTACAGGAAACACTGTAGGAAGCACTGCAAACAGAAAGGAAAAGACAAGAGTGAGAGGTTTGGAAAACAATTTTGGGAGATAGTAGCACAGCAATGTAAGTACACTGAACAAAGATGACGGTGACTATGGTTGAAAGAGGAAGGCTGGGATCATGTGGGACACCAGAACAAAGATGAGCAATAAAGACTGGGACTGTGTAACTCAGGGAAACCAGGGGTGCTGAACAATTGTAATAAAAGGTACAAATAGGTTTTTACATGAAGTAGAACAAATGAACGTCAACATTGCAAGGTGTTAAAAATAGGTGAAAATAGGTGGGATTGTGGGGAAAATACAATCAATGCAAACTAGAGGCTAGAATTAACAGAAACATTGTATTATGCTTCCTTTAATGTAACAAAAGCAATATACCAAAGCTAAATGCATATGGGGGTGGGGAATAGGGGAAGGCTATGGGACTCCTGGCATTGGTGATGTTGTCTGACTCTTTATTCTACTTTAGGTTAATGCTATCTTTCCTTTTGTCACCTTCTAGCTATCAAGATTTTTGGTTATTTGTTTTTCTCTCTTTCTCTTGCCTTTTTCTTTTGCCTCTCTGCCTTCTTTGACTCTTCTTCCATCTTTGTGGAAGAAATGTCCTTATATAGAGAGTGGTGATGTTGCTCAATACATAAATACATGACTACATGGGAAACCAATGATTGTTTACTTAAGATGGAATGTATAGTGTTAGAACAAAATCATCTCAAAAGAAATGGGTTGATGAAGAAATATTGAGGGCACTATATTGAGTGAAATAGGACAGACACATAAAGGCAAATATTGCAGGGTCTCACTGATATGAACTAATGATAATATGTAAACTCATAGACATGAAATAAGTTACCAGGATATAGAATGAGGCTAAAGAATGGGGAGCAATTGCTTATTATGGGCAAAATGTTCAACTACAGTGAACTTAAATATTTGGAAATGGACAGAGGTGATGGTAGCATGTAATGAGAATAACCAAAAGTGCTAAAAGGTGTGTGAAGGTGGTGGAAAGGGTAAGCTCAGAATCACACATGTCACCAGAAGGAAAGTTGGGGGTTAAAAGATGGGAATGTATAAAACAGTGAATCTTTTGCTGGATGATGTCCATGATTAACTACACAAATATTAGAAATCTCTTTCACAAACTAGAACCAATGTATGACACTATAACTAGAAATTAATAATAGAGAGGCATGTAGGGAAAAATATATACCTATTGCAAACTATATACTACACTTAGTAGTATTTTAATGTTCTTTCAACAACAGTAACAAATGTACTATACCAAAACTATGAATCAATAATGGGGGTGGCATGGTTAGGGGTATGGGAGGATCTGAGTTTCCTTTTTTCTTGTCTTTCTTTCTTTTCTGGAGTAGTGAAAATGTTCTCAAAATTGAAAAAAATAATAATTCTGTTGATGGATGCAGAGCTGTATGGTGGTGCCATGGGCAATTGATTGGACACTTTGGATCTTTGGATAGTTGTATGGTATCTGAAAAATCTGGCTCTCTCTCTCTCTCTCTCTCTCTCTCTCTCTATATATATATATATATATATATATATATATATATATATAAATATATATAATATATGTTTTCTTATAGTGTATACTGACAAGTCAGTTTTCAAATTTGATATATCCTTTTCCATTCCCACCATAAATAATTTAGAATTCCATCTCTTCCCATTTATGTCAAATTTTGTACTCAAATTCTTTAAACTTTAGCAAATCTTGAGGGTTTGTAATAGTATTCACAGTGGTTTTTGTAAGGTAGTCTGATGTGAAAGATGGACAACAAAGCCAAATGGCAGGCAACAATAATAGTTTGTTGAGAGAAGCTGCAGGGTGAACCCCACCAGCAGAAAGGCTGCTCAGAGGGGAAATCAAGCAGTTTTGTGGCAGGATTTCTTTCTATAGGTCTTTCTGCCAATCAGTGGGTTGCATGGTGTCTTAGAAATGTAAAGTATGTGAGCTTAGGCCAATAGGGGATTATGCATAGTGTATCTTGTAGCTTGGCAATGCCTGGTTGGTAGATTTAAGTAGGAGAGGTGGGGAAGGAGGGAGAAACAATGTGGCTTGAACAGGAGAAGTGACATGAAGTGGGGGGGGGCACAGAGGTGCAGCCTGGCTTCACAAAGAGGGAAATGGGGGAGGGGCCCTGGGCACAGACCTAACATTCCAGACTGATTTTGTTATATTTTGCTGGGGGACTGGGGTGAGGATCTGTTTTCTGCCTCTGCTTCATGTGGATCATGTCCATAGAGATGTCCCTAGCAGTGATCTTGTGGCAGAGTCTGGTAATGATGAACTTGTTCCATGAGGAGCATGTCATGAACAGCTCAGTTGCTTGTGGCCTGGATGGTTCTGTGGATGAAGTTTACTAGGACCCATACAAAGCAGGTCCCCACAAGCAGAAAGAACAAGATTAGCATTAAGGGGTTAAGAGGGGTTAAGAGGGGCATAAGGATAGCATAGAGTAGCAAAGAGAAGTAAGAAAAGAACTTTCAATCTAGGATGGATTATTTGCTGCATTTTAAAAATTAGGTTTTTAACTACTTGCTCAGTTGTATTTGTGTAAAATCAGCAAGTTTCATTAAGCAAAGGTCTCTCCTGTTCTAGCTGCAAGAATATTAAGTCCTATCTGTTCAGCTGCACATTCTTTCTAGGGAAAAATATAGATTAAAGATTACTTGACTTAGGTTGTGCAGGCTGCTGAGCACAAGGTCTCATAGGTCCCCATTTGGGTCAGTGGCTCCCACAATCCACCCCTGCACAACAGCTTGCATTGACCATAGGGCAGATATTGCATTCATAATTCATAGAAACAATACAGTAAATGACATAGCTCATACTTTATATATGATTGTGCATGCATTCTAGAGCATGGGTTTCATTTTGTGAATTATTAGGCACATACACACCACATTGAATATTAATTAGAGCACAAGTACCACTTTGTGTGGTAGTTAGAATATTTAAATCCTATTTTGTTTTGCAAAACCACATTTTAAGTTGTGAGGTTTCATCATCAAGCAGTGAGGTTTCATCATCAAGCAGTGATATTGCTAGTTTTTACCATTTTTTAATTTTGACCACAGAAATAAATTCCCCTTTCCACAAACTTTCTGCAACTTTATATATTCATTCAGGTTTTTCACACTTTTTTTTTTCATTCTGAAACAACCAGTCATTTAGGACAACATTGCTTTCTTTTTCCTTCTAATAAAATGTCATTTATACCTTTTATACTTAAGTTACCAAAATAATTTTGGAAACTGTTGTTAAACAACATTTTTCTATATACTATTAGCATTAAAATTAAAATTTTGGAATGATGCTGATTACTTAAAACACTTTAGTTAATGCATTGTTGAAACAGAAATACACAATATTTTTAACAAGAATTAACCATGCATGTTGGCATTAAACTGAATGGCTGAGTGGTTTAACAACATATAAGCTGAGTTTCCATCAGTAGATAGAAGAGTTTCAGATGAGGGGGCCCTAAATATCATACTCTCTTCCCCTGTAGGGAGCCCTTCAGGGTTAGATTCACAATTAGTTTGGGATATGAGTGTTTGTAAAGTTATGCATACAGTTCCCTGGAGGATGGGGTTTCCAGAGGGGAAATACACATAACTTTTGGCATCCTAAATAATTCTAATAACCCACAGGCTTAGGATTTTCAACCAGCATGGCTGTATAGGCCAGAACAAGGGCCAATTGACACTATTTTCCCCAATTTTGAACATTTGTGGCACAGGCAAGAGCAAATTATTATTGTTGCCTCACTGTGGCTTGAGAGCAGCTGCCGCCACCACCCCCCTTATTTGAATTCCCAAGGCCTGTAGGAACCACCTCCTGGGGTCTGGAGTTCATGCTGATTAGAGCTGGATGCAGTGGTCAAGGCCATTGTTGTCAAGTGTTCCTTTTAATGGCTATTTATGTTTTTTACTTTACCCAGCTGCTGTGGAATTACAGGGCAAGTGAAATGTTTAAAGGACATCATGTTCTGGAGCCCAGGCCTGTGTTAAGTGCCTGGTGAAGGGGGTTTCCCTATCACTGTCCACATGTGTGGGGACTGTGAAAAAGGCACTTAATTTCATAAGCTATATATGATAGCTCATTAGTTGGCCTTGCCCACTGGGAAGGCAGCAGCAGTCCTGTAGCCATATCCATGGGGGTGGAGGCATATATTTCCCCTTTGGACAGAGGAAGGAGGCTAATATAGTTTACTTGCTACCAGGTGACAGAGGTTTGTTGTCTGTGGTGTCTGGTTTTCCAGTGCAGCCATTCAGCCACTTCATGCCCCGTTGGTGTTAGGCTGTGGAATTTTTGTAGGACATTTGCTTCTATGTCACCTGGTACTGAATTGGTGTGGGCAAAGGCAAGAAAAACAGTTACCTTACATTTGTGGCAGGCAGTCCAGAGGTCTTCCCACCAGACGGTGACAGTGCAAGTAGCAGGTGGCCCATATGCCAATTTGTCATTGACAGGAAGCAGGACAGGCTGCTCTTTCACATAGGAGAGCAGTTCTAAAACTTCATGCATCTCTGCACTTAAAGAGCTGTTAAAAATGCTGCATTGTAGGAGGTAGGCTTTTCACTTTCTTAGCATACTCACCAGAGCACTGCCCAAAGGGGGCTTGTTTATAATGTTGAATATTTGCCCCTGCATGGCTATGGCCATCTGTAAGATTACTGGTCACCTTTAAGTTAGACCTTTGTCTTGTAACAGAGCATTATAAGCTGTGCACAATTGCTTTTCCAAAGGGCTATATTTGAGTTCTGCACCCTTCTGCAGTTGGGACTAGAATTTAATAGGCACACATTTATCTTGTTCTCTTTACCACAAACCCCACCCAAAGCCAATATTGGCACTGGCCACATTGAATTTACAGGGTATATCAGGCTCCACCCCCTTAAATTGTGTGCTTCTGTGGTAGTTTGCTTAGCATTTTTAAACATAACCTTTTGGGGAAAACTCCATTTCCATTCCTTTTCTTTTTAATTAAGGTGTACAAAGGTTTTAAAATTTATACTAAACAGAGTATAAACAGTTTTTAATAACTTAATATACCAATATATTAGTTTACAATATTAAATTATGGCTTTTAAAGAGCTATTTCAAAGCTTTATTATTCAAAGGCTACTTTCTTATTCAAAAGCCTTACAAATGTCATCTCTTCTATGAGGTTTTCCTAGGTCATTCTTATTTACCTCCTTTTTAAAATTTTTCCAGTATTTTAATTTCTTTATTCAGAAAATTGACAGGTACTTTAAATACTATTGTTGTACACTGTGCCCTGTTACAAGTATATTTTAACTAGAATATAAACTCTTTGTAGCTAAGAATTATGTCTTTCCTATTCATGACAGCACTTACTAACCTGATTATATAATATACTCACAGAATCTATTGCCTGACCTTAGCAAATCCACTATAAATTCAAATTCTTTTACATACTGAGTAACAAATGGCAAAGTAATTAAATGCCAGATTCTTTGAAATCCAGGTAATGAAGGTTAGAAAAATTTCTTTTATAATTTTACTAAACTGATTTCTTAAATAGGATATATTTGAAGCATTAAAATATCTTTCTTTTAATTGCATTTTATATAAAAGTTATTATTACCAGATACATTGCTCAGTTTATATGACCTGCCTAGTTAGGCTATTTTTAGGAGGAATTTTTAGAATGTACTTATAATATTAGCTTATTTTAGCAGTAAGCTTGTACAAATTTAGGGGGAACATAAGCAAAATAAAATTGCATTTGTTCAAATTAAATGTTATTAGGAATTGGACTAGACTTTGCTACTGCAATTCTACAACTATATTTGCTTTTTATTCCTTCTATTGGAGGATAAAAGATCTCTTTTCATAATATCATAAAATTACAGACAACCTTAAAAGTATATTGACTATCAAGTTCCAAAAAAATATACTGCAGTTGTTTAATTTGTCCCAAGCTTAAATCTAGGAAAACTTTTCCATAATTCTTAAAGACCTTTCATTTCACTTACTGAAAATTTGGTAATTAGATATTCAGTTACTCCTATCCTAAGGCTATTATATTTAATAATGATCTGATTACTATGGCTACCATTGCAAAGGTATTATTGGAAAATAATTTTAACAAACATGGGTTATTCCATGGCATTTCTTTTATACCTACTATTTCTAATTTTCAGGCTTGGTTGAAAGTATTATAAACCACACCCCCTCCATCTTTCTACACACCCCCTGCCCTCACAGCTGCCTTAAGTGGTCAACTCTGGGGGCAAGGATAGGGGAGACAAGGAAAAGATGTGGTCTGGTCTGTCAAACTTGAATTTAAAAGTTTTAGGTGGGGATGGTGGGATTTGAGAGTTTTTATGCCCTTTTTAAAACTATTTCCAATTATTCGATTTATTTCACTTAAGGCTATGACCCAGGCAATTGGAGAAGGTCTTTGTCTTTTCCAGAGGTAGCCTTCTGGCAGACTTCTGCTGTGTTAGGACAATTTCAGGGGTGTTTTATTTTTAATAAACAGGTTTGTTTAAAGTAATTATAAAACAAGCCTTTGAGCCCTAATGCCTAGAGGGTTTTTGTTTTTGGACCTCAGGATTACTAGTATATATATATATATATATATATATATATATATATATATATATATGCACATATTCATTTTAAAGCAATTCAAGTAGAGCTCTTTAAGAACTTTTTGTTAATTTGCTATTGCTATTCAGAGGTATGAGAATAAACATTTAACAGGCAGACAAGACACAGAAAGTGACAAGAAACAGAAACACAGAAATGCTTTTTTAGAGGGACAAATAAAGAACTAAATATGCATTATCTTGTCCCATTTTTGCTCTTTGGCAGAGCTAGAGTCAGAATCAGTAACTAATTAGGAACACTCGACCAATGCTAATATAGTAAGACAACAACTAACAAATTTAAAGACACTTAAAACTTACAATATATTTAAGTATCACACCAATTAATAGCTAGACCAAACACATCAATTATCAATTAAACAGGCACACATAGTAACACATAGTTTAACAATTAAGCAAACATTAAACACTTACTATACATAGGTAACATACAAGTTAACAGTTAAACAGGCCTACTTAATTTTATTGAATATCAATTGATTGTTTGGTAACTTTTTTCCTGAAGAGTATACTCAAAAGGTGCAGAGATCAGAGCAGGCAGATTTTTCTGGAAGTGAGACCCAGGCCTTTAACCTAGGTCTGTGGAACTAGAACAAATACACTATCTTACCAATCCAGTTTTTTTTTTTTTCCATTTTTATTGAGATTGTTCAGATACCATACAATTATCCAAAGATCCAAAGTGTACAATCACTTGCCCCTGGGTACCCTCATACAGCTGTGCATCCATCACACTTAATTTTTGTTCAATTTTTAGAAACTTTTCATTACTCCAGACAAGAAATAAAGTGAAAGATGAAAAAAGAAAAAAAGTAAAGGAAACTGTAAACCTCCCCTATCCCTAACCAACCCCCTCAATTGTTGACTCCTAGTATTGATTTAGTACGTTTGTTACTGTTTATGAAAAAATGTTGAAATACTACTAACTGTAGTATGTAGTTTGTAATAGGTATATAGTTCTTCCCTATATGCCCCTCTATTATTAACTTCTAATTGTATTGTCATACATTTGTTCTGGTTCATGAAGTGATTTCTAGTATTTGTACAGTTGATCCTGGACATTGCCCACTATAGGATTCAGTTTCATACATTTCCATCTTTTGACCTCCAACTTTCCTTCTGGTGACATATATGACTCTGAGCTTCCCCTTTCCATCTCATTCACACACCATTCGGAGCTGTTAGTTATTCTCACATCTTGCTACCAACACCCCTGTTCATTTCCAAACATTTAAGTTCATCCTAATTGAACATTCTGCTCATACTAAGCAAGAGCATCTACATTTCTTCCACAAGGCAGGAGGGAGAGTCAAAGAAGGCAGAGAGGCAAAAGAAAGAGGAAACAAAAAAAATGACAGCTAGGAAGCAGCAAAAGGAAAAATAACCTTAAATCAAAGTAGAATAAAGAATCAGACAATACCACCAATGTCAAGTGTCTAACATGCCTCCCCTATCCCCCCCTCTTATCTTCATTCACATTGTATATCACCTTTGTTACATTAAAGGAAGCATAATACAATGATTCTATTAGTTACAGTCTCTAGTTTATGCTGATTGCATCCCTCCCCCAATGCCTCCCCATTTTTAACACCTTGCAAGGTTGACATTTGCTTGTTCTCCCTCGTAAAAGAACATATTTGTACATTTTATCACAATTGTTGAATACTCTAGATTTCACCAAGTTACACAGTCCCAGTCATTATCTTTCCTCCTTTCTTGTGGTGTCTCACATGCTCCCCATCTTTCTCTCTCAACCGTATTCATAGTTACCTTTGTTCAGTGTACGTACATTGTTGTGCTACCATCTCCCAAAATTGTGTTCCAAACCACACACTCCTGTCTTCTATCACCCTGTAGTGCTCCCTTTAGTATTTCCTGTAGGACAGGTGTCTTGTTCACAAAGTCTCTCATTGTCTGTTTGTCAGAAAATATTTTGGGCTCTTCCTCATATTTGAAGGACAGCTTTGCTGGATACAGGATTCTTGGTTGGTGATTTTTCTCTTTCAGCATCTTAAATATATCACACCACTTCCTTCTTGCCTCCATGGTTTCTGCTGAGAGATCCGCACATAGTCTCATTAAGCTTCCTTTGTATGTAATGGATTGCTTTTCTCTTGCTGCTTTCAGGATTCTCTCTTTGTCTTTGACATTTGATAATCTGATTATTAAGTGTCTTGGCGTAGGCCTCTTCATATCTCTTCTGTTTGGAGTACGCCACGCTTCTTGGATCTGCAATTTTATGTCTTTCATAAGAGATGGGAAATTTTCATTAATTATTTCCTCTATTATTGCTTCTGCCTCCTTTCCCTTCTCTTCTCCTTCTGGGACACCAATGATACTACATTATTGTACTTTGTTTCATCCTTGAGTTCCCAGAGACGTTGCTCATATTTTTTCATTCTTTTCTCCATCTGCTCCTTTGCGTGTAGGCTTTCAGGTGTTTTGTTCTCCAGTTCCTGAGTGTTTTCTTCTGCCTCTTGAGATCTGCTGTTGTATGTTTCCATTGTGTCTTTCATCTCTTGTGTTGTGCCTTTCATTTCCATAGATTCTACTAGTAGGTTTTTTGAACTTTTGATTTCTGCCGTATACATGTCCAGTTCTTCCTTTACAGCCTCTATCTCTTCTGCAATATCTTCTCTAAACTTTTTGAATTGATTTAGCATTAGTTGTTTACATTCCTGTATCTCAGTTGAAGGGTACGTTTGTTCCTTTGACTGGGCCATAACTTTGTTTTTCTTAGTGTAGGTTGTAATTTTCTGTTGTCTAGGCATGGTTTCCTTGGTTATCCAAATCAGGTTTTCTCAGACCAGAACAGGCTCAGGTCCCAGAGGGAAGAAATATTCAGTATCTGGTTTCCCTGAGGGTGTCTTAGAAAATTGCTCCACCCTTTGATGCCTCGGGTCACTGTGCTTTTCTGCCCAGCAGGTGACGCCTGTTAGCCTATAATTCTTGACTGGTGTGAGGAGGTGTAGCTATGTTCCCCCAGTCTCTGGGGTCTGGTTCTGAATGGAAAGGGCCCCACCCCTTTCCTCCTAGAGAAGACAGAGCCCCCAGGTGGAGGTCATTAGCATTTCAATGGTCTCGCTCTCTGCTTGTGGTGTCTCCACCCTTCTCAGCTTCACAGCCCTGGAAACTGAAAATGACTGGGGCTTTCTCCACTGAGTCGAAAAAGAATCAGATAGCCCCCTTCAGACCCAGTCCAAGGCTCTCCAAGGTCAGTCGTCACCCAAAGCCTCTGTCTGTTTTTTGGGGATCCGTACCTGTAGTGGGCCGTTCACACTCGCTACTTAAAACCCCAGTTGGAGCTCAGCTGAGCTATATTCACTTGCTGGGAGAGAGCTTCTCTCTGGCACCACGTGGCTCTGCAGCTCAGGCTATGGGGGAGGGGGTCTCCTGACCTGGTTCTGCAGGTTTTACTTACAGATTTTATGCTGTGTTCTTGGGCATTCCTCCCAATTCAGGTTGGTGTATGATGAATGGATGGTCTCGTTTGTCCCCGTGCAGTTATTCTGGATTATTTACTAGTTGTTTCTGGTTTTTTGTAGTTGTTCCAGGGGGACTACTTAGCTTCCAGTCCTCTCTATGCCGCCATCTTGCCCGACTCTACCAATCCAGTTTTACATTGATAACTCACTCACTGAGTCAGACATCTGGACTTAAAACTGCAAATGGTTTTTCTCTTTGAAGCCTTTTAAGACACTGAAGGTTTGGAATGTTGGCAGAAGAGAGAAAAACCCAATTGCTGAGTCTGTAGACTTAATAGAGTCTGCTGTCATGAAAGGCTCAGTTACCAGGCTCACCCACCCTACCAGGGCTTCAGAGCTTCAGACATTAGTCCTTTGTGGGATGTAACATGTTCCAGATACTATTAAGTTTTTTTTTATCAGACAGACAGGGCTATTAAATGGCTCTGGTAGTTTATATTGATATATTTTCACAGTATGTTTGGGGAAGGCACCTTTTGATCAGAAGCTGTTGCTAGGAAGATGGCAGCTCCCTTGCCCTCTTCCCTCCCTGGGGGATCAGGGTGTTGAATTTTCTGTTTTAAACCTTTGTTGGACTAGAGGTTGCAAATGCTTAACTTTCTCAGTTTTAATTTCCCAGTCAGAGAGGCTGGCCTTTTCTTTCTCTTTAGAGTTGAGGCAAGTGGACAGAATGATATGGAGGTTACACCATGTGAGATCATAAGAGGGATGGAGAAGAGAATTTGGGGGAAAGGAAGATTGTAAAAGTAATATTTGAAATGTGGAGCAGAAAGAGTAGGGGGGGTCTATATTCTCTTTCAAAGAAATCTTGGAATGATATTACATTTTTCATTCCATTGACAGAATCTGGTAAAGTCAGTGAGAATTTGGGGACTCAAGGTCCCATTTTCAGACCACTTAAAGCTATTGCCTAATTTGTATTGGGGCCAGACAGAATTGGCCCTGTGCTTTTAAGAGGCAATCTATGGGGACATTCTATGTTTGCACAGAGTACATGTTACCCATAAGGAGGCCAGAGGGGAGCCTGACATAAATAATGAGTTTTTAAGCCTGGAGGATATGAGGTAAATGACACAGGCATCCCTGTGAGTTGTCCTTGAGGTCCAGAGAAGGGAATTATTCCCAGAAGGAACTGGGAGGAGGGGGCAACCCCACCACCTTTGGTGCTGTGACCCAGGAGCCACATGGTGAATTTCTCTACCTAGTCTTAGGATTTCCAGTGCAGCAGGGGAAAAGAAATTCAGGGCATGTGCAAATTACTTACCCCCAGGCTGGATAAGAGGTCACTACTGATGTTTAAATTGCCTTACCTTCCCTGGTTTTAGCACCAAATACAAGGTAGCATGGCACTAAAGATGGGTAATGAAGCCACATGGAAGGCAACAATAAAAGTTTATTGAGAGAAGCTGCAGGGTGGCCTCCACCAGCAGAGAGGATGCTTAGAAGGGAAACCATGCAGCTGTGTGCCAGAATTTCTTTTTATAGGGCTTTCTGTCAATCAGGGGGTTGGACAGGTCTTGAAAATGTAAATTATGTGAGCTTTGGTCAATAGGGGATTATACATAGTCTATCTTGTAGCTTGGCAATGCCTGGCTTGTAGATTTAAACAGAAGAGGTGGGGAAGGAGGGAGAAACAGTGTGGCTTGAACAGAAGTGGCATAAAGTTGGGGAGGGGTGGGACAGTGGCACAGCCCAGATTCACAAAGAGGGAAATGGGGGAGGGGCACAGGGCACAGACCTAACAGTTTTAACCTTCATTTCTAAGATGAGCAAACAGGTCTCATTTCTTTTCTAATGTTTAATGAGAAATTTTATATCCTTTTTTGTGAAATATCTCTTCAAAACTTTTATGTATTTTATTATTGTAATTGTAGGAGTAGTTCATATACTGAATATGAATATGCTGTCAGATATAGGCTTATGATGCCTCATGATTCAATATTTTACTTGTGTTTCATCTCTAGTAATGATGTCCTTTAAGGAGCAGATATTGGAACTTTCAATTATGTCCAATTTCATTTGTTTTTATTTTATGTTTAGTCCCTTTAGAATCATAATAGAGAAATCCTTGACTATGACAAATGAGGAAACCACTCATATTTTTCTAGAAATATTGCTTGCTTGTTTTTAATACCTTTTTCAAAAGGTAAAATTTACTATCAATGATCTTGTATTAATATTTAGGACTTGGGAGAAATGTGGCTAATGGGAAGTATTTTAAATATTTACATCAAAGTTTTCCAATACATTTTTGAACAGTCCATTCAATTTTTCCTGGTGACTTGTAAAACAGGGTACTGTATATCTGTGGGTCTATGGAAGCACTGTGTTCTGGTCCATTAGCTTATTTGTCAGTCTTTCTACTAATATCACATGGTCTTAATTACTGTATCCCTCTAGATATCCTGAAATACAGTGGTGTGTGTTCTCCTACATTATTATTCTTCAAAACTGTCATGGAAAATTTATCCTTGAATTTCTGTATAAATTTTAGAAATAGCTAAATATTAGAAATTATGCACATGCACACTAACAAATAAAGAAAAACTACAGTCATGAGCATGGCCTGAGCATGAGCCTAGGCAAGGACCAAGCAGGCCAGGAAGTGCCTGTGCACTGTGGGGTGCAGCTGCAGGGGTGGGGGACAGGGACCACAGAGCTTGTGCCCAGAGCAGCTGGAGCCAGAGTGGTCTGTGCACACAAAAGTGATGATAGCACCAGATATGAGTGTGTAGATTTTTGAGTGAAACCTACAATCCAAATGGAAAAGAAACCTTCAAGGAACAATTTTTACAACTACCAGTTGTAGGCCCTGGGTCAACACAGTTTTTATATCATAAATTCCTGGTGGTTAAGAAAAGAGTCTCTGTAGAACCAGAAAGCAAAGAAAGGAAACACTCTGACTTTTGCTTTACTAAGTTGACTGCCTAAGATACTTGACTTATAGTAACAGAAACAAAGTGAAATAATAAAATTAACATTTGGCATCATTGGACATATGTAGTGTTGAGGAATGTGCTTTGTGTATCTTCCTGAGTTGAGATTTGGAACCTTCATTGGTGCTGATTTGTACCTTGAACTATAAGTATGAGGGAATTCTGGCTGGGTTTCAACTGCTATATTGCAGTACAGCCTCAGTCTAAAAGGTTAATTATTTTAGAAGTATGACTCTTGGTCTGTATGATTAGAATTGCAATAAAAGAAAAGCTTGCATTCATAAGACATTCATTCTGTGGTAAATAGTCCAAATATTTATTTTCCTAGCAAGTACCTGTGATTGTAGGCAGGTGTAGTTATGTATTTGAGTGTTGTAATACTGTCATCCAACCTGATTCTTAGTAGCATCATCTCATTAACTGTTTAATTTCTTTGTGTACTCATTCTTTTTATTTTAACTTGCTTTATTCTTGCTTAATATTATTGAATCCAGTTTTTTTGCAGTGGCAGATTGTTGAACTTTAGGTCTCTACTAAACACTGTAGACCTTCTGAAGCATTGGCCTTTCTGTAACCTTCATAATTTGGGGTCATGGAAGTTACCAAGAACAATACACAGACCTAGTTGGATCATTGCTCATGAAACCAACCTGGAAGGTCACTTTTGATAGTATTGGTAAGAAGCCTTTGCTCAGTTTCCAAGATGTGTTTATCCTTTGACCAATTGTGAGCAGTGTCTTTTAACATTTTATCAGTTCAAATATTTCTGTAAATATTCCTCCTTCCCTATAAGGGTTGTGTTAAACAGAGTCAGTGATTCATGATCTCATTAAACTGCTTAAATCATAATATTTCTAATTCAGTCATATCTAACTACATTTGACAGGATTAACATTTCATGCATCAAAGTGGCCTTAATTGAGAACAGATTTACAGCTAAAAGGAATTAGACAACTGAATAAAGAAACAGGAATCATTTTATCTTCTGCTTTCTTTTATTCCAATCTCCTCACCTTAGTCCCAGAATGTTGTGAAACAAGTAACTGAACAAATGTTAAGGTTTATGTAGGCAAAACATGAAAGCATTTCTCCCCAAGTTCTTTTGAAGTTAAATTACCTATTACAGAGTGGTTCCAGAATACTATTTCATGTATTTCTGCATTTTTCAGCATTCAGAGGTGTCAGAACCAAGTGCAGAGAGAATCAGTCTAGAAAAAACATTTAGGTCTTAGGAGTCACAGAGTAATCAAAATAAGTATTTTGTAGTTTGTTCAATAACTTCTAATTTCTAACATTTGTTGTCACTAATTTACTGTGTGGACAAGGTAGTCTGGGATTTGCCTAAGTACACTTGTTATTCTCCCCAGCCAGGATCAGTTTCCTGATAGTGACAGTGCTGTATGTAAGCTCTTTAAAGTATAGGTTGCATTTTATTGGCATTGTCAGTGTGATGCTCTTTAGATATGTCCATTTTGATTTTTAACATTAGTGCAATTTATTGAACTTGTCATATCACCCCTGGAACATTAATAGAGGGGATGTTTCTCTTTTTCCCAACTCATGGTGTTATTTGCTTATTTCCATTCTCCTATCTTTTCTGTTTCTCCAAGAACCAAATATTCCCATGAGCATTGGGGTGTTATCTCCATGCTAAGTCAAAGTCTGGACTCTTCAGCCTTTATTTGTTCTGTACCCACAACTAAATTTATAGCCACAGAAACCATCTCATATACAAGAGCACTTGCTAAGGGCTCCTGGAAAGGTGCCAATCAGTGCAAGGGAAAAGAAAATGATGATGATGAGAGAGAGAGTTGATATTAGTCTTGGACATATATATTTTAGAGAGAATGAGAATATTTGAGTCTGAAAGTATGGAGAGTGGTGGCTTAACCCCATTCATAAATAGGATTTTAAGTCTTGGAGAGTAATTTCCCCCCATAGCAATGCATCTCAATTTTAAATGAAAGCTAATTGTATAAAAATGATTTTCCTACTCAAATTTCATTAGCTATTAATATTTTGCTGAAAGTTATGTATAACTGTTAGGCCAGAAAAACTGAAGATTTAACTAATCACATGGATTAATGTAATAATGATATGCATTCTGTAAAAGAGGTATTTTCCATGATGCAATCTTGAAGTGTTGCCAATGAGCATAAAGCATAAATGTAACTATAGTGATTTGAATTAATTTCTAATGCAGCATTATCTGTGGGCTTTTAAAAATATTTTGTGAGTATATTAATTTTCACTTTTGTTATTAAATTCTAGAAGTGTCATAGAGAGCAGTGCAGAACTTACTCTCAAATAATTATACAGGAGTCTCTTGATTTTGTTTAAAATGATGTCTGCTCATGCTCAGTAGATAAAATTGACATATTTTTACAATACAAACATACATTTTTGTAAATTTTCATTCTTGAATAAAGTGAATTCAGTGTTAGCTTGTAGATACTATAAAATACTGATTATGATTCAACAAATGTTTTTTCCAATCCTGAAGAAAAGATTCACTACAGTTATTTTTATTCACATTGTATTGAATAATGTAGTTTGGTAAGAATTGATATCTAAACAATGTCATATTTGCCTCACCAAGAATTCGATATTCCATTCTAATTGTAGGTTTTCTATATTTTTTCAGCAATATTTTGTAGTTCACATGAATAATTCAAGCACTATTTTTATTAGATTTATTCCCCCATTACATAGCCAATTTGAAAATGCAGGGAGAGTTCTATCTTTTTCCCTTATTGTTTTTTCTTGGCTCAAAATGTATAAATAAATCTGTGTCAAAACATTGGCAGCTCAAGGAGAGGCTAAACCTGCATATAATTGTGCTTAAGAGTCTCCCCCTGAATGTCTCTTTGTTGCTCAGATGTGACCCTCTCTCTCTAACTAAGCAACTTTGGTGGGTGATCTCACTGCCCTCCCCTCTATGTGAGACCTGATTCCCAGGGGTGTAAATTTCTCTGGCAATGCAGGATGTGACTCCCAGGGATGAATCTGGACTTGGCATCATGGGATTGAGAACATATTCTTGACCAAAAGGGGGATGTGAAATCAAACAAAATAAAGTTTCAGTGGCTGAGAGATTTCAAATGGAGTTCAGAGGTCACTCTGGTGAACATTCTTACATACTATCTAGGTAACACATTTTAGGTTTTAATATATTGGAATAGCTAGAGACAAATACCTGAAACTATCAAACTACAACCCAGTAGCCTTGAATCTTGAAGATGATTGTATAACAATGTAGCTTACAAAGGGTGACAGTGTGATTGTGAAAACCCTGTGGATCACACTCCCTTTATCCAGTGTATGGATGGATGAGTAGAAAAATGGGGAAAAAACTTACATGAAAAATAGGGTGGGATAAGGGTGTGATCTGGGTATTCTTTTCTTATTTTTATTTTTTATTCTGCTTCTGATTCTTTCTGGTGTGAGGAAAATGTTCAAAAATAGATTGGGGAGATGAATGCACAAGTATAAGATGGTATTGTGAACAGTTGATTGTACACCATGGATGATTGCTTGGTATGTGAATATATTTCAATAAAACTGAATTTAAAAAAAAAAACACTGACAGCTGAGGGGGAATAATAGGAAGATGGTGGATAAGGGAGCTTCAGGACTCATTTCTTCCACCAAAACTACTATTAAACAGGCAGGAACTGCCTGAAACAAGTATTTTGAAATTCCAAAGTCTAGGAGAACACTGTACAGCATCCACAGAAGAACAGTATGAAGAGGCTTCTAAATTATGGTAAAGAAAGTAACTTGCTCTCTCCAAGTGGCA
The DNA here is from genome assembly GCF_015220235.1 of Choloepus didactylus. Taxonomy (NCBI): domain Eukaryota; kingdom Metazoa; phylum Chordata; class Mammalia; order Pilosa; family Megalonychidae; genus Choloepus; species Choloepus didactylus. The sequence continues at coordinate 404,777 of NW_023637615.1, forward strand.
ACTATGGGAACCCAGGCCCCACTCTCATGGTAAGGCCACCCCAGGCTCCAGCCCTTGGTTAGCTCACTGATGACAGATAGGGATATAAAAATCCTCTACACCAAGCCAGGGGTGGCCACAGCCAAGCACTGATCACAATTTCAGATGAGTGAATCCATATGTTGGGGATCTGGCTATGAGGGCAGGCATGGTTTCAGTATGCCCTGGAAAAGGGCAGGGGCAGTCATTGTTTCAACCCTCCCCAGTGGTGGTGGCAGTGACCATGGAGACTCAAAGATGTTGTTCTTCCTTAGGGCTGTGTGGGACAGTTAAGTGAAGGAATGCATTTTCTGGGAAGGCCAGGAAGTCACAGTTTTGGGAGACATTGGAAAAGTTCTTAGCAGCCCTCCCCAGGAAACATTGGATCCAGTTTGTGTCCCCCTTGTAGGTTGCTGGTCCTGCTTTGATTGGGAAACTCTGATTTGGGAAACTCTTCTCTGTGGTGCCCTCATCCAGAATTTGTACTCCAGGGAAAAGCAGCTTGAGGCAATGAAAGGAGTGTAAGAAACTAGAGGCAGATAGACTAGGACAAATACCCACTTGCTTCAAACACCCAGGAGTGGGAAGTCTGTCTCCTGGGAAACAGAGGGGCAACATAACTCATGAAAACAGGGGAACCTCAAAACTACTAACAAGCAAAATCCCAGGACAAGACACAGGAGCAGAAAGACAGGGAAATCCTGTATGCTGCATTCACCTTGGGTAGGCCTTCAGAATAGGAAGCCTGAATTTCATGAGAATCTCTGTCTTAACACCAGCTGGTTACAAAATCAAGAAACAGACATCACAGGAAATAAATCCAAGAGTTAACATTCAAAAATATTAAAATCCACAGTGTTAAACAAAAGTACAAACCAAAGAAATAAAAAATGAAGGCCCATCCAAGGAAGAGGGTAAAAATATACAAAACACCAATGAAGAAGACAACAATGACAATATTCTGAACAAAGCCTTTAAAAATGGATGTTATAAATGCTCAAGGAGTTGAAGGCAAACACAGAGAAAGAACATAAGGGCATCAGATAAACAGTGAATAAGCAAAATAATCCTCTAGGTAAAGAGATAGAAATATGAAAAAAGAAAACAAACAGAACTACCAGAATTGACAGCCACAATAACTGCAATGAAAAATGTCCACAGGAGTTTCAAGAGCAGACAGGAGCTGGCAGAAGAAAGTATCAGTGAACTCAAAGGCAAGACACTTCAGATGAGCCAGGCTGAGAAGCAGAAATGGAAAAGAACTTTAAAAGGCAAAAATATTTTAATCCATCTCTGGGACACCATCAGGTGCAACAGTGCACATATTATGGGAGTCCCAGAAGAAGAAAGAGAGAAAGAGGAAAATGGAATCTTCAAGGAAATAGTGACAGACAACTTCCCAAACTTTGTATGAGATGAGAATATGAATATCACAGAAGTCCAGAGAAATCCAAATTGGATAAAAATGAAAAATACCCCTCATCATATATTGATCACAGTATTGAATTAAAAGACAGGGAGAGAGTTTTGAAAGCTGCAAGAGAAAGAACTGTGTTATGTACCAGGCAGTCCAAACTAGATTGAGTCTGTATGTTGAAATATTTAAAGTGCTGAAAGGAAAGAATTGTCAGCCAAGAATTTTATATCCAGCAATTCTCTTTCAAAATAAGGGAGCAATTAAGACATTCTCAGATAAAGCAAAGCTGAAGGTGTTCACCACCACCAGACCTGACCTGCAAGCAATGTGAAAGGGAGTTCTTAAACTGCAAGGAAATGACACTAGATAGTGGCTCAAAGTGGTATAAAGAAATAAAGCCCTGTGGTAAAAGTAATCATTTTGGTAATTATAAATGCCAGTATTATTGTAGTGTATTGTTTGGCATGTACCTCCACTTCTTGCTTCATATATGAGCTAAACTAAAAATGTATAAAAAGTAATGTATGCTATGTTTTTGGACTTAAAATACACAAAAATATAAACGGTGACAAGTACAAAACAAAAAGTGGGGATACAGAAGGGTATAGGCAAAGTATATCTTTATGCTATTGAAGTTAAGTTGGTCTCAAAACAAATATGATTGTTATATATTCAGGATGTTAAATTTAACCCAATGATAATCACAAGGAAAATTGAAAAATATATCCAGATGGAAATGAGAAGGCACTCATAATGATAAAACACACAAAAAATCAAATAACTATAAATGCGTGTATTAATGGAAGGATTGATGGTCAAAAATGTACAAGACTCAAAAAGGCTAAATAACAAAATGCCAGAAGATAGCCCTGCATTGTCAGTAGTGATGTAAATGTAAATGGACTGTACTATCCAGAGAAAAGGCAGATTGGCAGAATGGATCAAAAGATTGAACCAACTATACACTGTCTGCAAGAGACTCACCTTAAATTTAAAGACAGAAGCAGTTGAAGAGTGAAAGGATGGAAAAAAAATGTAACATGCAAGTAGTAACCAAAAGAAACCTGGGGTAACAATATAAATATCAGAAAAATTAGACTTAAGTCAAGAAAGTCACAAAGGACAAAGGTGGCCATTATAAAACTGATAAATGGGACAAACAACAAAAAATGTAACAAATATAAATATATAATGCACCTTTACAGCATAGACTCAAACTATATGGAGCAACTACTGATGGATCTGAAGGGAGAAGTTGATGGTTCTACACTAATAGTAGGACATTTTAACACACAACCACTCTTAATAATAAATAGGACATCTAGTCAGAAGATCAATAAGGAAATACTAAGACTTGAATGATACCCTAAACCAACTGGACTTAACAGATTATATATATATATATATGAACAGTTTACTCAAGAAAAACAGAATCCACATTATTCTCAAGTGCACATAGGATCATTCTCCAGGATAGATCATGTTAGGCACAAACAAGTCTCTAATAAATTGAAAAAATACTGAAATCATACAATGCATATTTTCCTACCACAAGATAAGCTAAAAATCAATAACAGATGGAGAAATGTAAAATTCACAAATACAAGGAAATTAAAAATACATGCTCTTAACCAGTGAGATAAAGAATGTATTAGTCAGGGTTCTCCAGGGAAAAAGAACCAAAAGGAGATACCTGTATATTTTATGAGATTTTATACAAGTGTCTCATACAACTGTGGGGATCACATGTCCAATTCCATAGGACAGGCTGCAAGCTAGGCAACTCCAATGAAAGAGTTCAATGAATTCTCCAGGGGAAGATGGCTGGCTGAACGTGGAGATGCCAAATTCTCTCTTCTGACTGCTGAAGTCATCACTTCTTTTAAAGCCTTCAACTGATAGGAGGAAGTGTTTCCCTTTGCTGACGAAACTCTCCTTAGTTGATTTTAGATGTAATCAACCATAAATGCAATCAACTTACTAATGATTTAAGTCCATGAAATGCTCTCATAGTAACAGTCCAATGCTTGATTGACCAGACAACTGGGACTATTACCTAGTCAAGTTGACACATATACCTAACCATCACTTTCCAACCATTGTCAACTTGGCAGCTGTATACATCACTTTAAACCATATTTAATCTCTAAATGAAAAACAAAAATAGATATATTTTGCCTAACAATTCTCAACTATCTTGCATACAACTGGAAACAATTAAATCTCTCCAAATTAGGGTGCACCTTCCTTGAGTAATATTTACTCAAACTTGATATCCTATAACTTAAATATTATGACATGAACAAGACCACTTATGTCATATAAGACAGAGAAGAAAATAAACATATATGCTTTATATACATATGCAAACATACTCATAAAAAAAGGAAGAAATATTCATGCAATTACCATACTTGTTTCTGTAACTGCTCACAGAGCCATAGTTCATATTTATCACTACCTTCTTCCACTGTGCATTCCATATTACCTTTACCCTCAGCAAGCACCTCAGCTGGTAATGGTCCTTGCCTAGTGGGGTGATCCAAACTTTCATTCCCAAAGTTTCTGGGCCTTGAGTAGTCCTGCCTGGATTGGGTTGTTGCAGTTTTTCCATTGACTTTTATCACAGGGCATGGTCATACAAATAGAGGCCCTAGGGGATCTCCTCTATTCCAGGTGAATGTTTATTTACCTCCTGTGTAGTTGCAGTCCTATTTCCCCTTGGTAGTCAGGATCAGACACCTCAGCCAGTACAGTAATCACCTTCTTTCCTTGTTGATCCAGAGGAATGAGAAGCCCAAAGTGGTCAGGTTGCAGTCTTAACTTCCAGTTCAATGGAATAATTGTTTTATTTCCTGGTAGAAGAACTCATTCTTTTGGAACTAAGACCTAGTGACCAGCAAAGCTTAAGGTTGCAGGGACAGGAAGAAAAATTTTTTCTAGTGGATAACTAGGGGTGATAGCAAGTGGTGACTCTCCCCATTTCCATCCCTTGATTTCTGGAACTGTGAATCTTGGCTATGGGGAGAGCACCATAGAGTGTACTCTGATTTAGGGCATACATTTGCTTCCTGAGAACATTACCCCAGCCTGGCATGGTACTGCCACCTAGTTGTGGCCATTCTTGAGTACTCAAAGAGGTAATTCTGGTGTTCTTCTTTCCATCCAGCTTCTCCAGGATGATGGGGAGCATTGTAAGACCAGAGAATTCCATGAGCATGTGCCCATTCTCACATTTAATTTGCTGTGAAAGTGGGTTTTCTGGATTAGAAGCAATGTTGCATCAAATACACTGATGGTGGGGTAAGGCATTCTGTAACTCCACAGATGGTAATTTTGGCATGTAGCTTTGCATGCAGGAAAGGCAAACCCATATCTGGAGTACCAATGTCCTAACCTCCATTTAAAACAAATGACTACCCCTTCCATGATGGAAGTGATAAAATGTAATCAACCTACCACCAGGTAATCTGATCACCCTGGAGAATTGTGACATATTGGGGAGGGATAGAAGATTGGGCACTCAAGCAGTGGCTGTAACCAGAGTGGCCTTGGTGAGTGGAAATCCATGTTTCTGAGCCCATGCATAACACCCATCCCTACCATCATGACCACTTTGTTCATGAGCTGTTCACTTTTGGATAGTACCAGCATACCATGCAGAACTATATATATAAACTGGGAACAAGTTTTCTTTTCCTCAGCCAACTGATTGTAATGAACTCCCCAAGAGGTCATAGCTTCAGGATGGGATAGAGAAGAAAATGTGGCAGGAGTGGGGGTCATGGGCATTTGGGCCACATTGCCATGCAGTTTACTTGTGCCTTTAGAACCCATGTGAGCCTTATCTCATATATATCACTTCCATTCTATAATGGAGTGCTGCTGTGTATGCCCAATTTTATTGTTTGGTAGGTCAGACAATACCAAGTTCATGATAAGCAACTCAGGTCTCATGGAAACAATGGTGGCCCATAGCTACAATTTCAGTCTCTATTAAGGCCCAATAGGAGGCCAAAAGCTGTTTCTCAAAAGGAGAGTTGTTATCTGCAAAGAATAGCAAGTCTTTGCTCCAAAATTCTAAGGGCCTGCCTTGTGATTATTATGTAGGAGCCTGCCAATTCTCCAGATGCCATCTCTATTTGCCACAGACACTTCCAGGAGCATTGAATATGCTAGACCATATGTCCCAAGAGGCAGTGCAGCTTGCACAGCAGCCTGGAACTCTTCCAGTCCCCACTCAAAACTAGGAGCAGTTCACAGGGTAAATGGGCTGGACTAGCACACTCAAATGAGGCAAGTATTTTCTCTGAAATCCAAAGAGGCCTACTAGGCATTGTGCCTCTTTTTTGGTCATAGGAGGGGCCAGATGCAACTGCTTATCCTTTACCTTAGAAGAGATATCTTTACATGCTCCACACCACTGGACACCTAGCAATTTCACTGAGGAAGAAGGTCCCTGCATTTTGTTGGTTTATCTCCCATCCTCTGACATGCAAATGCATTATAAATAAGTCTAGAGTAGTTAGTTTCTTGCTCACTAAGTCTAATTAACAATGATATCATCAATAAAATGGAGCAGTGTGATGTCTTTTGGCAGGGAGAAATGATCAAGGGCCCAGCAAACAAGATTATGATATAGGGCTGGAAAGTTGATATATCCTTGAGGTAATAAAATGAAGGTATAATTCTGGCCTTCCCAGATGAAAACATACTGTTTCTGGTAGACCTTACTAAAAACAATTGAGATAATGTTATTTTCCAGATCAATAGCTGCATACCAGGTACCAGGGGATGTGTTGATTTGCTCAAGAAATGACACCACGTTTGAAACAGCAGCTGCAATTGGAGTCACCACCTGGTTAAGTGTAGAACAATCCACTGTCATCCTCCAAGAACCATCTGTTTGCTGCACAGGCCAAACAGGAGAGTTGAATGGGGATGTGGAGGGAATCACCACCCCTGTATCCTTCAAGTCCTTAAGTGTCAGTAATTATGAAATCCACCCAGAAATCCAGAGTTGCTTCTGATTTACTATTTTGCTAGTTAGGGGAAGTTCTAGTGGCCTCCACTTGGCTTTTCCTGCAATAATAGCCCTCAGTCTACAAGTCAGGGAACCAATGTGGGGATCCCACCAGTTCCTGAGTATGTCTATTCTAATTATGCATTCTGGAACTGGGGAAATAACCACAGAATAGATCTGGGAGCTCACTGGATCCACTGTGAGATGGACCTGAGCTAAAATTCTGTTGATCACCTGACCTCCATAAGCTTCTACTCTGACTGATGGACCAGAGTGATATTTCAGGTCTCTTGGAATTAATGTCACTTCTGAGCCTGTGTCTAATAATCCTCCAAATGTCTGAACATTTCCTTTATCCCAATGCACAATTACCCTGGTAAAATGTCATAGGTCTCTTTGGGGGAAGGCTGGTAAGAAGATTAACAGCATAAATTTTTGGCAGTGTAAGAGGGCCCTTTCCCAAGGGAAACCAAACTTCCCTTCATTCAATGTGCTTTGGGTCTGTAAACTGTCTGAAACCTTGTAATTGATTAAGAGGCCATGACTTTCTGTTTTGTGATTCCATTTAGATTTTTGTTTACTTGACACTTCTGCTAATACAAATTAAGTAAGAATTTAATAGACTCCTTAACTATTTTACTTCTAGGAACCCAATGATATACTTCACAGTAACATAGGTCTCTGTGAGTCAGATTATTTTGATTGCAGCTTTGAGTCTGCCATCCATTATGGTAGCCACACCCATCTTTCTTTAGTGATTAAGTGCTACTGCCAACTCAGAATCCTTTTATCCCCAATGTGTTTAAGGATTCAAATTCAGTGACAGCAGTTCACACAGTAAGATCTGACCTACATAGAAGGGTGACTACAGAGCTCTTCAAAGATGATGTTAGTCTCTCAAATCTATACCTCACAGTTCTGGTGAAAGGTGCCTCCTCTGGACATTCCTTGGGTGGGTAAGCATGTATTACATAGTAAATGATTTCTAACTTTCCAATCTCTCTAAGGCTTTTGATCCCTCATCTACATTATACCAGTTCTGGCATTTTGACCTCAGAGAATTTCTAACACCTTTTGGCTCATGATTTAACAAATCACCCTAACTGTTAAAGTGCATTCTAATCCTCTGAGCTACAACATTGAATCCAATATCTCTGCTTAGTGTGTCCCTATCAATAAAGTCAGAATGATCCAACTTTATATTTCCTCTACCATTATCCCACACCATTAATATCCATCCCCACATATACTCCCCTGATTTCTGACTGTATAAATTGGAAAATTCATGCAGTTCTTTTAGAATGAAACTTACATCCTCATGGATAAATCTTCATACCTCACATTTTGGGGCCTGTTGGGACTTTAGTCTGGTTATAGTCCTGAATATGAGAGGATGGCAGGGATGCATCATGAGAAAAATTAGAAGGATTGTCTTTCTAGCCAATTATTTCAGGGCATGCTGTTGAAGTTCCATGTGGTGAAATAGGATTTATCTCTCTAGGAGATAAGGAGTAAGGGCTCTTTCCTCAGACAAGTTGATTACAGGTTTGTCAGGCACTATAGGGATAATCTCTTCAAGTGAAGGTTGGATGGCAGATTCCTCCAGGTCAACTGGATATTGGGAAGTAGTTTCCTCAGAGAAGGCTGGAGGTTGGGAACTGTTTCTTCAGGGCAGAGTACTATATGTTTCTCCAACAAAGATTCAGCAGAATCTAGGGTTTCTAGGGTTTCAAAGTCCCCACTACCATCATTATCATACCATATGTCCCATTCCAATTTTCCAGATCCCATTCCTTTCCAATCAATGCCTTTAATTTGAAAGCAGACACTCTGCCATGTTAGGAATTTAATTTATGTAGTAACTCTGGCATTCACACAATGAGACTCTGTGTCTAGTTTTCACAGTTCTCAAGTCTGTAGCTACAGCAAAGATTTTATTCAGAACATGCATAGAAAGTTTCACATCTTTCATGCAGTGCTTAAGTTGCAAATTTGAAGCCTTCAGATCTTCCCGAAGTGGGGCCCCTTTCCCTTAATCCTATAACATCTGCAAAACAAAAGTTTTGTGTAAACAGCATTAGGCCATGAGGAGGGAGGAGTGGGACTGTACCTGTACCAGTTAAAGGAAGCAAAACTTTACCATTTAGGGGAGGTGAAGCTGCAGTTGCACACATCAGCCAAGCATAACCCTTTTAACAATAACTGCTCCAGGTCCAACTGAAACTCTCTGTGAAGTGAAACTCTTTGTAAAATTGTTTTTTGTGATCAAGAGCTAACTGCCAACTCTGCTTCTGTTAGAATAGCTTGCTTGCATTTCTAGGATATGGTTTCTGTCTATATAAGACATAAGTGCACACAGGTCAGGGCTGCTCACTGAATCCCCTGTGTGGAGGGGATCAAGCTGAGCAGCCACTGGCCAGCTAATAAAAGCTCTTTAAATTCTGTTTGGCTGTCTCATACTTTAACTTGTGGGCACCGTAACACTTCCCCTTTCTTTTATAATTGTACCCAGGAATATTTAGGAAAAACCTGCCAATATCATTATAGCTTTTTAACTCCAAAAAATTCTGTTAAGGTGTCAGAAAACTCACTCAGAGCCCTGCCCCTAATAAGCATAAGAGTAACAGTTATCCAATGGTGATATTTTGGTATCTCTATTGACAACTCATACCCTGTATTGTCAGTGCCATCTTGATTATTGGAAATAGCCATTAGTGCCTTTGAATATAATCAGAATAGAGAAGCAATTGCAAAAACCACCAGAATAAATTCAGGAAAGCCCATTTTTACAATTCTGTTTCTCAAGAAACACTCCAAATACCAAAGCTGAATTAATCAGTGATCTCCAGAGACACAGAACCTAAAGCAGATATCTATAAATATGAGATTTTATAAAAGTGTCCCACAGAACTATGGGGATATACATGTTTAAATTCCATAAGGCAGGCTGCAAGCCAGCAACTCCAATGAAGTGTTGGATGAATTCCTCAGGAGAAGCTGGCTGGCTGAAGTAGAGATGAAAATTCTGTCTTCTGCCTACTGAGTCATCAGTTGTCCTTTTAAAGCCTTCGATTTGATTGGATGTAACATCTCTCATTGTTGAAGAAACCCTCTTTAGTTGACTGTGGATGTAATTAGACATTAATGCAATAAACTTACTGATGACTTAAGTCAATAAAATGTTCTCACAGGAATATTTAGGCCAGTGCTTACTTGACAAGGCAACTGGACACCATTAATGGATCAAGTTTAGACATAAACCTGACAATCACAAGGATATCACATGAAAATTTAGGAATTATATTGAGGTGAATGAAAATACAACATACCAAAACTTATGTGATGCAGTTAAGGAAGTGCTGAGAAGGAATTTTATAGCTTTAAATGCTTACATTAAAAAAAAGAAGAAAGGCTTCAAATCAGACTTAACCTCAACACTGGAAGACATAGAAGAAGAAGAGCAAACCTAGCCAAAATTGAGCAGATTACTGTAAATAACAGAGATTAGAAAGGAGATAGATGAAATAGAAAAAAAAAAAAATACAGGGAATCAATAAAAAAAGTCTCTTTAAAAAAAAGCTTCAAAAAATTGACAAACACTTAGCTTGGCTGACACAATGAAATGATAGGATGTAGATAATGAAAATCATCTATGACTAGGAGGATGTTACATGTGATCCTGCGGAAATAAACAGGAACATGAGATGATATTATGAACAAAGATACACCAATAAATTAGATAATATAGAAAAATGAATAGTCTTAGAAACATACAAAATGCATACATTGACTCAAGAAGAAATATAAGGTCTCCACAAAACAATTACTAGGAAACAGATTGCATATGTATGCAAAAACATCCCCCAAAAAAAGCATGGTTTCCAAGAAGACCAAACTCAAATTTTTCTAAAATTCTTCCAAGAAATTGAAGAGGAGGTAATTCTCCTTAATTCATTCACAAGGCCAATATTGTGCTTATACCAAGGTCATATAAAGAGCCCACAGGAAAACTACCAACAAATATCTCATGAAAATATATACAAAAATCCTCAATAAAATGCAAGCACACTAAATCCAACAGAATACTGAAAAATCATACACTGTAATCAAGTGGGATTTATCCCTGGTACATAAGGTTTATTCATCTTAAGGAAATCAATTGATGTAACATAACACATTAACAGAATGAAAGAGAAAAAGAGGTGATCATTTCAGTTGATGCAGAAAAGATATTTGAAAAAACAGCACATATTTGGATAAAAATTCCTAGAATATTAGGAATAGAAGAAAGTTTCCTCAACATGGTAAAAGACATCCATGGAAAGCCCACAGTTAATATCCTACTTAATTTTGAAAGATTCAAAACTTTACCCTGAGATCAGGAACAAGGTAAGGATGACCACTGTCCCTTTTGCTATTCAGTGATGTACTGGAAGAACTAGCCAGAGCAACTAGGCAAATAAAATAAATAAATGGCATCCAAGTTGGGAAGGAAGAAATAAAACTTTCCCTATTTGCCAATTTGTAGAAGATGTGATCAAAGAAAAATAACAGAATTTGTGGGAATGAAAGGCACAATTGAGGTGATTAGAATACACTAGAGACTTCTGGGTAGATGGCAGAACAGGAGAAGCAAAGCAAATTTCTACTCCATGGAATTACTAGAGTAAATGCAGAAAACAACACAAACAGTGGTCCCAGGTTACTAGCAGCCAGAGAAGGACCTCTACAACATATTGTGGGGACTTTGATGAAAAAGTGGAGGAATCAGTCTGAAAGTATTGGATGAATTGATTCAAATCGGACCACTGGGGCTGGCTGCTGTGAACTGTCAGCTAACCGGGGGGAGGAGCAACTCTCCATACCCATGCACTCACATCAGCAATTATCTGGGGTGATAACCATTCTAAGCTCCATGGCTAGTTGAGCCCATGAGGGAATTTTGGAAACAGCAGAACTATGTTGAGTGCACACAGAAAACCCAGTGCATTCACTAAACCTCCATTGAAGCCAATGGTGTGCACATGTGAGATGTGGGGTTAAGTAAGAGTGCCACAGGGAAACACCAGGAGCCCCTCCCCCACACAGAGGCTTACAGATTCATGACAGGCAGGGATCAGAGCACATTTGAGGCAGCTGTGGGTTGGGGAGTGTGAGACACACAGCTTCAAGCCTGAGTGAACTACTCAGAGGCCAGGAATTATCAAACCCACTGTGCCATTATGTGGACTCCCTGCAAAACTGCACAGGGTTCACCCTCACACCCCACCCCAGGGGCAGGCAGTCCCCAATGCACACAGAGAATTGCTGCACTGTTTATGCTTCCATCTGGTTAGGACCCTGCCCAGTACAAGCCAAAATTATGGAAAAAAGCAGGCTTGAGGGTAAGAGGTGGCTCAAGAGAATCCTTTACATGGAATACAGGGAAAGTGCATTCCAGCAAGCTGTGGTTCTCCTGAATCTTACATAAATATTCAAATAATCCTGCACCTCCCAAAATAACATTATCAAGATAAGCAAATGCCCCAATATTGACAGAAAACAACAAAGCACAGAAAGACCCAAGAAGAAAAGGAGAAGCCAAATGACCAAAATAAAAAGCCAGAGGAGACACAGAACTTGGAGCAATTAATCAAAGTACATACAAATGTACAAAACAACTTCAGTGGGTTGGCTAAAGATATAAAGACATTAAGAAGACTTTTGAAGAGAATAAAGAAGAATTTAAAAGAGTTAATAGAAAAATAGCAGACCTTATGGAAATAAAAGATGCTGTAGATCAAATTAACAATATACAAGAGACTCATCACCACAGATTAGAAGAGGCAGAAGGAAGAATAAATGAAATAGAGGACAGGGAATTGAATACAAATGTACAAAAGAGCAAATGGTGAAAAAAAATAAAGAAAAAGTTGGAATGGATCTCAGGGAAATATAGGATAACATGAAGCACATAAAAATAAGAATCATGGCTGTCCCAGGAGAAGAGTAAAGGGCCACTAAGAATATTTGTGGGAATAGTTGGGAAAAACTTCCTAACACTTATAAAATATGTAAATATGCAAATCACAGAAGCCCAGCAAACTCCAAATAAAATAAATCCAAATAAACCAAATCTGAGACATATATTAATCATATTTTCAAATGCTGAAAAGAAGATAGTCCTGAAAGCAGCAGGAGAGAAGCAATTCACCACATACAAGGGAAACCACATAAAACTAAGTATTGACTACCCAACAGGCACTATGGAGGTGAGAAGGTAGTGGTATATATTAAAGACACTTAAAATAAAAATTGCCAGCCAATATTTCTTTAAACAGGAAAGCTCTCCTTCAGAAATGAGGGAGAGTTTAAAATTTTCACAGAAAACAAAGGTTGATAAATTTGTTAACAAGAGACGTGCCCCATAAGAAATACTGAAGGGAGTTCTACTGACTGAGAATAAAGGAGAAAGAGGTCTGGAGATGGGCACAGAACTAGGTAGTATTAGTAAGGATAATTTAAAGAGAAAAAGAGAGAGGGGAAAAATAGGTCTGACAAGTAAAAACCATCACTTAAGATGGTTGATTCAAGAACAGCATTTACAGTAACAATTTTGAATACAAATGGATTAAACTCTCCAATTAAAAGATACAGATGGTAAGAATGTAATAAAAAGTATAATCCATTGATATGCTGTTTACAACAGTCTCATCTTAGACCCAGCAACAGAAAGAGGTTGAAAGTGAAAGGATAAGAAAAAATACTCTATACAAGCTGCATCAAAAAGGGAAAAAATGGGTAGTTTGCCAGTTTGGATGTAATATGTTCCTGTGAAAAGCCATGGTTTAATGCAGTCTTGAGGGGGCACACATTAATCTGTTTATTAGGGTGGAACCTCCGACTGAATTATTTCTATGTAGTTGTGCCCCTGCCCAGTCAGGGTGTGTCTGAATTAGATCACTTGAGTCCTTTAAGAGACACTTAGGAGCCAACAGAGATGCTAGCAGCTGACAGAAATGCTTAGAGATACTTGAGATGCAGACAGAAGGACATTTGGAGATGTTAAGCTAAGAGATGAAGGTCAGAGTTTTCCCCAGAGATGCTAAGAGAGGATCCCAGAAACTTAGAGAGATATGCCCTGGGAGAAAGAAGCAAGGACAAACAGGAGTAGAGAAACAGGAGCTAAGAGATAAGCCCAAAGACATTTTGAAGAAAGCCATTTTGAAACAATCTGGGAGCAAAGGACCAGCAGATGACAGCCATGTGTCTTCCCAGCTGACAGAGGTTCTCCAGATGCCTTCAGTCATTCTTCAGTGGAGCTCTAGAAAACCAGAACAGATAGATATACTAATATCAGACAAAATAGACTTTAAATGCAAAGATGTCATAAGAGACAAGGAAGGACACTGTATACTAATAAAAGGGACTATTTTCCAAGAAGAAATAACTACCATAAATGTTTAGCAGCCAATCAAGGAGCTCCAAATTACTTGAGACAAATATTGGCAAAACTGAAGTTAGCAATAGACTTAAATACCACAATCTATTCTATAGATAGAACAACTAGACAGAGATCCAGTAAGGAAATTGAAAACCTAAACAATGTGTTAAATGTACTAGAATTAACAGATACATAGTTCATTGCATTGTAAATTACCAGGAGAAACCTTCTCTCAAACTTATGGAATTTTCTCCAGGATAGATCATATGCTGAGGTACAAAACAATTCTGAATAAATTTAAAAAGCCTGAAATTATTCAAAGTACACTTTCTGATCATAAAGGAATACAATTAGAAATCAATAACCACCAAAGAACTGGAACCTTCCTGAATATACAGATGTTAAAAAAACTCCTATACAATCAGTGGGTCAACAAAGAAATTGCAGGAGAAATTGGTAAGTATCTAGAGACAAATTTAAATGGGAATGGAACATGAAAATCTATGGGATTCAGTGAAGGCAGTGCTGAGCAGGGTATTTATAACTCTAAGTGCATACATTAAAAAGGAAGAAAGACCTAAAATCAAAGACCTAACTGAGAAATTGAAGAAGCTGTAGAATAATCAGCAAACTAACCTTAAACAAGCAGAAGAAAAGAAATAATAAAATTAAAGCAGAAATAAGTGATCTGGAGATCAAAAAACAATAGAGAAACAAATCAAAATTTGCTTCTGTGAGCAGATCAACAAGATTGACAGATCATTAGCTAGACTGACAAAGCTAAAAAAGAGAGAAGACCCAAATAAATGAAATAAAAATGAGAGGGAGTCATTACTATGGATCCTAAAGTAATTTAAAAAATCATGAGGATTCTATGAAAAATTGTACTCCAGAAAACCAGAAGATTTAGAGGAAATAGACAATTTCCTGGAACCACATGAACAACCCAGAGTGAACCAGCAAGAAATAGAAGACCTCAACAAACCAATAACAAGTAAAGAGATCCAATCAGTTATCAAAAATTTTTCTACAAATAAAAGCCCATGGCCAGATGGCTTTCAGTGGAATTTTACCAAACTTTCCTGAAAGAATTGAAACCATTCTTGATCAACTCTTTCAAAAATTTGAAGGAAAATGAGCAGTACATATCTTATTTTATGGAGCTAACATCAGTCTAATACCTAAACCGGACAAAGATACTTACTACAAGAAAGGAAATCTTCCATCCATTCCCCTTAATTGATAGAGGTGCAAAGGTTCTCAACAAATTCTTGCAAATCAAATCCAAAGGCATATCAAAATAGTTATAAAACATGATCATGTGGGGTTCATTGCAGGCATGCAAGAATAGCTCAGCATAACAAAATGAATCAGTGTAATACAGCACATTAACAAATCAAGAGGGGAAAATCAAACAATCATCTCAATAGATGCTGAAAAAGCATTTGACAAAATCCAACATCCTTTTTATGATAACAAATTTCAAAAGTTAGGAATAGAAGGAAATTTCATCAATATGATAAAGGGCATATATGAAAAACCCACAGCCAACATAGTACTCAATGGTGAGAGAGCAAAAGCCTTCCCCTATGATTGTGAATGAGACAAGGATGACCACTCTCACCTGTATTATTCAACATTGTGTTAGAAGTTCTAGCCAGAGCAATTTGACAAAACAAAGAAATAAAAATTATCCTAACTGGAAAAGAAGAAGTAAAGCTGTCATTATTTGCAGATGTTATGATCTTATATTTGGAAAATCCTGAGAAATCAATGACAAGGCTACTTAAGCAACTAAATAAATTCAGCAAATGGTGAGATACAAGATTAATGAACAAAAATCAATAGTGTTCCTATACATTAGTAATGACCTAACTGAAAAGGCAATCAAGAAAACTGTTTCATTTACAACAGCAACTAAAAAAATCAAGTATCTAGGAATAAACTTAACCAATGATGTAAAAGATCTATACACAGCAAATTTCAAAACTTTACTTAAAGAAATCAAAGAGGACCTAGACAGAAAGGAAGTTATTTTGTGTTCATGGATAGGGAGGCTAAAGGTTGTTAGGATATCAAGTCTACCCAATCTGATCTACAGATTCAATGAAATTCCAACAAACTACTTTGCAGATTTGGGATAGTTAGGTATCAAATTTATTTGGAAGAGAAATAGGCCTCAATTGGCAAAAAAACATTCTACAAAGGAAAATGAAGTGAGAGGACTTGCACCTCCCAACTTTGAAACCTACCATACAGCCACAGTGGTCAAAACAGCATGGTACTGGCACAAAGATAGACATCCTGATCAATGGAATTGAATCAAGTCTTCAGAAATACACCCCCATATCTATGACCAACTGATTTTTGACATAGCTCCCAAATCCACTGGATTATGAATAGAACAGTTTCTTCAACTATAGGACTGGGAGAACTGGATAACCATTCCAAAAGAATGAAAGAGGAACCCTACCTCACACCATACACAAAAATTAACTCATAGTGCATCAAATACTTCAATATGAGACAGTACAATAAAAATCTTAGAAGATAATATACAGAATCCTCTTTAAGGTCACGTAATAGGAGGTAGCTACTTAGACTTTACACCTAAAGCACAAGCAATGAAAGAAAAATAGATAAATGGAAACTCCTCAAAACAAAAGCTTTTGCATCTCAAAGGACTTTGTCAAAAAGGTGAAGAGGAAGGTGTCTCAATGGGAGAAAATGTTTGGAAAACATATATCTGATAAGAGACTGATATCCAGCACATATAAAGAAATGCTGCAACTCAACAATAATGGTAAAAACAGCCTAATTATAAAATGGGCTAAAGATATGAAAAGACATTTTTCTAAAGTGAAAATATAACTGGCTAAAAAGAAAATGAAAAAATGTTCATTTTCACTAGCTATTAGGGATATGCAAATCAAAACCATAATGAAATATCATCTTACCCAATTAAAATGCCTTCCATTAAACAATCAGGGAATTACAAATGCTGGAGAGGATGTGGAGACATTGGAACTTTATCCACTGCTGGTGGGGATATATAATGGTGCAACCACTGTGAAAGCCAATTTCACAGTTCCTCAGAAAACTAAATATTGAATTACCTGATGATTCAGCAATTCCTCTTCTTGGCATATACACAGAAGATCTGAAAGAAGTGGCACAAACAGATATTTGCCCACTGATGTTCATAGTGGCATTATTCACAATTGCCAAGAGATGGAAAAAATCCTAGTGTACTTCAATGGACAGGTGGATAAAAATAATATGCTATACACATATGGTGAAATACTATGTAGCAGTAAGAAGGAATGAAGTCCTGAAACATGTGACATGAGTGAACCTTGAGAACATTATGCTGAGTGAAATAAATCAGACATAAAGGAAAGATATTGTGTGTTAACACTAATATGAACTCCCTGAATAATGTAAAATCAGTGCCTTAAAATGTAGAATATAGGAACTTACAGAAGAAGCTAGAGAAGGGGAAACAATTACCTAATATGTACAGACCTGTTAATGAGGTTGAACATAATGTATGGGAACGGACAGGGGTGATGACAGTTTGTTAATGGATTGTAAGTACCAGTGCAGCATTGAAGGCATATGTGATCAAATGGGGTTGTTTAAAGACATGCATCCCACTGGTTATCACTAGAAATACAAGTTCCTGCATGATCTACTTCTAAAGTATGACACTGGTACAAAAAGTTAAAAACAGAGTGGTTTATGGGAAAAACTATTGCATTCTATGGACTATATTGAATAGGAATAACTTATAAGTACCACACTAATAATTGGGGTAAATAAATAGGTGCTGGTAAGAGCTATGGAGTGTTTTGGGTTATGATAACTGTTTACAATTGAGATTGATTTTACAACTAAGTGAAGATAAAGTGAGACATTGGACAGAATATATGCTACATGAAATTAGGAACCCCTTACTTAATAAGTCAAGCCCTCAACATTGAGATTTTTTCTTTTGAAGCTTATGACTGTAAAGGGGATGCTAAATCTACCTATAATTTTACCTAACTGTCACCCTCAGAGAACTTCTGTTGCTGCTTATCAGTGGCCTTTCTCTCTCAAAGCCCAACTCTGCAAATAAATTCATTACCTTCACCCCTAAGTGGGGCATGACTCCCCAGGGAACGAGTCTCTCTTGTGATGTGGGGTATGACTCCCAGGAATGAGCCTGGCCCTGACATTGAGGAATTGAGAATGCCTTATTGACCAAAGGGGGGAAAAGAAAGGTAGCAAAATATGGTTTCAGTAGCTAAGAGATCCAAAAGAGAGTCAAGAAGCTATCCTGGGTGTTATGCTTATCCAAGCTTCAGCTTAATATTCTGAATAGGCACAGCATGCCAAGCCCAAATCAACAGTAGTCCCCAAAATACTAAAGAGTACCTTAGGTCCCTATGTGAGACTCTAGAAAAGTTTCACTCACTAAGTTTATTTTTCAGAAATTTAATCCTCCAGTTTTCCTATGCCAGATAATTCCCCAAATCCAGAGGAAACAGCCTCTTCAAGAACATCAATCAGATGCATCACACTTCCCCATAAGGTCAGTGCCCTTTTCCAATATGGAAACTTTAGGATGGTCTCTTCTCAGGTATCCCTGAAGATTGAGACAGGGATCAAAAGAGAGGGAGGGGTAACAACAGACAAGAAAGGATTTAACAAAGATTATGAATACTGGATCTTTATATAAATATTTTTTTAAGTTTCTTGGGTGTTAGAATAGCTAGAAGGAAATAAGTGGAATGGTGAAACTGGAACCAATTACATTCTTTGAAATTTGTTCTCTAGCTACTTGTTATGTACTTTGAAAGTTTTCACCTTTCTGTATATATGCTGTATTTCACAATAAGGAAATAAAATCTATCAAACTGTAACCCATAATATTCTTTGAAATTTGGTCTATAACTACTTGTTAAATCATACTTTAGAACTTATATCCTTATTTTATATGTGTTATATTTCACAATTAGGAAATAATTGGAATTGTGAAATTATAACCCATAATATTCTTTGAAATTTACTCTATAACTACTTGCTAAATTGTACTTTGAATGCTATCAATATTCTGTATATATGTTATATTTCACAGTAAAAAGTGTAAAATATATACTAGAGACATACACCAGCAGATGTGAACAGACAGAAGAAAGCATCAGTGAATTAGAAAACAGCACATCTGAACTCTTAGAGACAGAAGAACAGATAAAATAATGGTAAAAATTCAGTGACGTGTCAGAGAATTGAATGAAAACATGAAGAGCACAACATATGCCTCATGGTTGTCCCAGAAGAAGAAAAGCAAAAATGGGGCAGAAAGAGTGAGGAAAAAATAGCTGAAAATTTCCCAACTCTTATGAAGGCTTGAATATACATATCCAAGAATAACAGTGTATTCCAAACAGAATAAATCTAAATAGACCTACTCCAAGAAAAATATTAATCAGAATGTCAGATGCCAAAAAAATAAACAGAATTCTGAAAGCAACAAATTAAAAGTCATCAATCACATACAAGGGATTCTCAGTAGACTAAGTTTCAGTTCCTCATCAGAAACCATGGAGGTCAGAAGGTAGTGGTAAGGTATATTTAAAATACTGAAAGAGAAAAACTGCCAGCCAAGAATACTTTATCTGGCAAAATTTTCCTCAGTTGGGTGTGCTTCAGCAATGAGGTGTGATGTTGGAGAATGACCACTATCTGTGGAGCCAAAAGTGAATCATCAGGGAAGAGCAAGTGTTTTCAGTTGAACTTGGAATGTGCCAGGTCTATCTACCAAAGCCAGGGTGGACTAATTTTTCTCCAATAATTAATTGAACTCCACTTGGGTGGTTGAATTATTCAAGCCTGTCAGTAAAATAGCAAAAAAGGACTCTGTTTATGAATCAAGAACTTTCTTCTGGCTCTGTTACCCAAACACCTAACCAAGAATGTCAGAGGAATATAGAATCATTACTACTGTCTTTGAAGATGGCAGGCATCCCATAGAGAAGATATTAATTCCTGTCCCTAAAACTAATTAGGTCTGGGATTCAGTTTGTTGGAATACAGACTAGAACCTCCTTTGCCCTCAAGAAATAAAAATATATTCATCTATACAGAACATCAGCTTTCAAGGGTCATCTCATTTTCAAGATAAATCATGAACAGCTGCCAACCTGTGATGGTACCTACATTAAAGTGAGTCTCTAGGCAATCTTCATAGGAATGGAGGTGGTCAGAGACTTGCACAAGCATGGGCTTTATCCTCCTGATAATCTGAAACCCCTCCAGAATTGTTACATTGGAGTCAAGGGCAGTGAGGCCAGAGAATAGCAGAACAATCCTTGTGCAGAATGGTGGACCTCCCAAAGATGAAGGATGACTATGTCCACCTCTCTGCCTCCCCCAGCCAACAATTTATCAGAAAGCAGTTTGCCACAGGCCACAAGGGGCAAGTGAGAACATGAGAATAATACCCCCAAAACCCATCCCCATTAGCAGAAAAGATTATCAAGCAACAGCTATTTGAGTGCCCATGTTTGCATGCCAGTGTATACTCTGCCAAATGAGTGTCTGCTGCTACATCTTTGCAATCAAGGGGGTAGCCCACATGCCTTGTTCTTAGTCAACTATTTACAGCTGTTAACAATTGTAATACTTCAGTCTTAGTGGTTAAGTTTAATCTTGCTTCTGAAAGATGTGACCAAATGATCATTCACTGAATATTCTATTGGGATTGAAGTGACCAAAAGACATGCCCAGCACACACCTGAGAATGCATGCTGCCCATGGGGAACAGAAACAGGCATTATAAAATTAAATCCATTCTTTGAATACAGAATCTGCTTGTTTCATAGTTCATTTGTTTCAAGGGAGAATCAACAGACCATAATCAGTGTCTTGAATAAATTGTAGTATTTTGATATTTTAAAAAAAAATGAGTGTTTAAATTATTCACAGCTAAGCAGAAACTAAGAGCATTCATTAACAAGTGATCTGCTGTACCAGAAGTGCTAAAGGGAGTTCTGCAGTCAAAAAGGAAAACACAGAAGAAAGAGGCATAGAGGAGAGTGTAGAAATGAAGATTATCAGTAAAGGTAACTAAAGGGGTAAAAAAAATAGACAAAAATGAGATATAACATATCAGTGGCGGTTTGCAGTTTTGGTGGACTCCAGAAAATATTATGTCCCTAAAGTATTATTTTTCATAATTTCTAGTGATGGTACATGTTTTGTATATTTATTACCTTTATTGGCTTAATTTCTTTCCTATAGCTGCATTTCAAAACTTGTTTCTTTTTTCATCTTTAACAGCTCTGAAATTGCATTTTATGATATATCTTAGAGTCAATAGCATGTGTTAATTTAGTTAGCCATATATTTTCTGTTGCAGTAGTGAATAAAATAATGATGCATCTGACAACCCATGGCTCCTAGATTGGATCAGAAGCAGCAATAGGATATTATTACTCTATTTTATTGAATGTTGAATGTTCATATTTTGACTGATTTGTAAGAGCAATTTATTAAGAGTGTGAAATCTGAATCTCATAATTTAAAAATATATATTGTTATTTGTTTTAACTTTGAGTATACACGTTTCTGAAATTGGATTTTTAAATACTTCACAGTAAAATTTACTACTTTATATCCTTTATGTTTCTACTTTTTTTCCAGGCTATCTCAAATTATGTATTATTTTAAATCCTTTATTTACATTTTAATTGATGTTTTACTTTTCAAATACTAAATTCATGTAACATTTATTTGTCATAATGTGTGAAATAAAGATCTAATCTTATTTTCTGAACACCATTTGCTGAATACTCCATACTATCCCCACTGTTTGAAATGAAATTGTAACTTATCCCCAATTTTTATATATATTTGGATGCTTCTGTCCTTTTCTGAAGTCAGCACCAAGCTTTCCAATTGTTTATAATAATTTGCCTTCCCAAAAAATTCCTGGCTCTTCTAAGGGATTATATATTTCCTGAGGAAGTTAGAAATCACTCTGTCCAGTTAAAAAACAAATCTCCAAACCAAGATCTCCAACAAAGAATTTTATTAAGGTTTTGATTGAAATTGTGTTATGTTTTATAGGGTTCTTGGTAAGGGGGAATGCAAATCTGAAACCACATTGAATTTTCTCTGATGCTAAAAGGGAACATACTTTCTTCCACATCCCTTTTCTTAGAGCATTTCCTTGAGAAAACTTATAATTGCAAATCCTTTTCCTGTCTCTTTGAGAAGTATGTAAATCTTATTTGTGCCAGTTTGTATATATTATGTCCCCCAGAAAAAGCCATATTTTTTAATGCAATCTTGTATGGGCAGATATGTTAGTGTTGATTAGATTGGAATCCTTTGATTGTTTCCATGGAGATGTGACTCGATCAGCTGAGAGTGAAAAGTTTGATTGGATCATTTCCATGGAGGTGTTACCCCACCCATTCAGGGTGGGTGTTAATTGGATCACTGGAGTTGTATAAAGGAATTCAGACAGAAGGATCTCAGAGCAACTGACAGTGACAATTTGAAGAGTACTTGCAGCTTACAGAGACATTTTGGACATGGACTTTGAAAGCAGACTTTTGCTCCAAAGAAGCTAGGAGAGTTCAAACACCCAAAGAGCAACATTTTGTACAATGCACAGGAGTTGAGAGAAGACCTGGAACACAATGCAGGAGCAGCAGACACCAGCCACGTGACTTCCCAGCTAAGGGAGGGTTTTGGATGCTGTCCTAGTTTGCTAATGCTGCAGAATGCAAAACACCAGAGATGGATAGGCTTTTATAAAACGGGGATTTATTTCGCTACACAGTTACAGTCTTAAGGCCACAAAGCGTCCAAGGCAACACATCAGCAATCAGGTACCCTCACCGGAGGATGGCCAATAGCCTCCGGAAAACCTCTGTTAGCTAGGAAGGCAGCTGGCATCTGCTCCAAAGCTCCGGCCTCAAAACGGCTTTCTCCCAGGACGTTCCTCTCCAGCAAGCTTGCTTCTCTTCAAAACATCACTCCCAGCTGCACTCTCTCTCTTCCCCCCGAGTCAGCTCATTTATATAGCTCCACCGATCAAGGCCCACCCTGAATGGGTGGGGCCATGCCTCCATGGGAACATCTCATCAGAATCATTGCCCACAGCTGGGTGGGGCACATTCCAAGCAAATCCAACCATCACCAAAATGCCTGCCCCACACAAGACCACAAAGATAATGGCATTTGGGGGACACAATACACTCAAACCGGCACATTCCACCCCCTGGACCCCAAAATGACATTATCTTTCCAAATACAAAATATATTCATTCCATCACAATATCACAAAAACTTAAATCATTTCAGTAACAAAAGTTAAGTACAAAATCCCATCAAAATCAGTTTAGGCTTGGTCAGTCCTAAGGCATAATTCCCCTCTAGCTGTGGATCTGTGAACCTAGAACAAGTTATGTGCTTCCAATATACAAAGGAGAGACATTCATAGGATGAACATTTCCATTGCCATAAGGAGAAACAGTAAGGAAAACAGGGTTAACAGGAGCAAAACATTTCCTAAAACCTGCAGGACAAACTCCATTAGATTTCAAAGTCTGAGAGTCATTTACAGAACAATGTTGCATCCTTGGGGCTTGAGAGAGCGGGAGCCTAACCCTTCCCAAGGGCCTTTTTGGCAGCTGTTTCCTCTCCAAATGCTTGGGTGAGTGCTCCAGCATATCCACACATTGGGGAGACCACCTTCTCGGCCCCACCCTCCTCAAACCTCGGGGCAGCTCCCGGATTCCCTTCCATCTCCGGGGCACACGCTCAACCCCTTCAGAACAGTGGGGTGGCAGCCAGGCTCTCCCCAATTCCCTGGGAATGTGCTCCACCCTCTTTGGGACCTCGGGTGGCAGAACTCTTCCAGAGCATGGAGGCGGAAGGCCCGCCCTTGACCTCCAGGGCAAACTCACCCTTTCCATGCATGTGGGCTGCTCCGCTCTCCCAGCCCGAGACCTCCTGACTCCAGACCTCAACCTCCATAGCTCTGTCTTTGAAGAGATTTTTCCTTTAATTTTTTCCTTGTCTGTCTCCTCCAGTCCAGACCGGCAATGGCTCTGTCTATAAAGATCTCGCAAAAATTCTGTTGGCTTCGCATGAAGCACGCAGGGGTCAAAGCCATCAGACAATAGGACTTTCCACAAATCCTTTCTGCTTAACTCCTTTTCCAATCTTGGCTTGTACTGAAATAGCGGCTGGGTTCCATGTTTGGTTCCATCCTCACGTTGGGCTGTAGCTTCTGGGATTCCACCCCCTGGAAGCCTGTAATTTTCCAAGCCATCAGCTTCTGGTTTCTTTGAACCCAAGAGTTCAGTTCTAAGTTTATCTCTCTCTGCTCGCATTTTACTATAAGCTGCAAGGAGAAGCCAGGATACGTCCTCCACACGTAGTCTGGAGATCTCCTCAGCTAAGTATTCCAGGTTGTTGCTTCCAGATTCTTCCTTCCATCTGACACCAGGACTCAATTTTGCCAAATTCTGTGCCACTTTAAAACAAGGATCACCTTTCTTCCAGTTTACAACAACACATTCATCATTTCTGCTCAAGTCCTCATCAGAAGTATCTTTAGAGTCCATATTTCCACAAACAGTCTCTTTAAAGCAGTTTTGGCCTTTTCTATCAAGCTCCTCACAATTATTCCAGAATCTTCCCCTTATCCATTTGAAAAGCTGTTCCAACATGTTTGGTATTTGCAAACTCAGCAGCAAAAGCACCCCACTTCTCTGGTACCAAAATCTGTCCTAGTTTGCTAATGCTGCAGAATGCAAAACACCAGAGATGGATAGGCTTTTATAAAACGGGGATTTATTTCGCTACACAGTTACAGTCTTAAGGCCACAAAGCGTCCAAGGCAACACATCAGCAATCAGGTACCCTCACCGGAGGATGGCCAATAGCCTCCGGAAAACCTCTGTTAGCTAGGAAGGCAGCTGGCATCTGCTCCAAAGCTCCGGCCTCAAAACGGCTTTCTCCCAGGACGTTCCTCTCCAGCAAGCTTGCTTCTCTTCAAAACATCACTCCCAGCTGCACTCTCTCTCTTCCCCCCGAGTCAGCTCATTTATATAGCTCCACCGATCAAGGCCCACCCTGAATGGGTGGGGCCATGCCTCCATGGGAACATCTCATCAGAATCATTGCCCACAGCTGGGTGGGGCACATTCCAAGCAAATCCAACCATCACCAAAATGCCTGCCCCACACAAGACCACAAAGATAATGGCATTTGGGGGACACAATACACTCAAACCGGCACAGATGCCATCAACCATCCCTCAGTGAAGGTGTCCTATTGTTAGACACTTTACGGCCGTAAGACTCTAACTGTGTTACCAAATAAACCCCCTTTATAAAAGCCAGTACAATTCTTGTATTTTGCATAACAGCAGCATTAGTGAACCTGAATATTTGTCAAGGTAAATAAGTCTGTTACCCATTTTACAATCCAGGAAATGTCTTTCTTAATAGCCTCAGCACCAAATCTTTGAAATGCAAACATAAAGGAAGCCAGAGTACCCCCTCCTCCCTGTTTCTGTGAAAGTTTAGCCTACATGCATGGCTACAAGTTGTGACTACTGGCTTGCCTTAAAAGATACAGGAAGTTTTAGTTTTCATTTGAATAAAGGCAAGTAACTAACACAGCTGGCTGCCCCAATTAGGTGAATTTAGGATGAACTATATGTACAAATATTGCTGTCAAGTCCTCTTACTTGAAAAAAAGTTATCTTTCACCTTGTGAACCTGCCTGGCTATACAAAAGAGGGATATTTCTGTCTGGAAGCTCATTAGCAGATTGCTGTTACTCGCATGGCAGTCTGGTTTAATTCTTATTCAATAACAAAACTTTTTCGTTCTTTTCTACATTTGTGGAGAGAATTTTCTGGGTTGGCAAGAGACTATTTCCCCAACACCTCCTGTGATGAAAACTGATGCATGTGTGTGTATGTGTGTACATATACAATAAATATACGTGTATATATAGATATATATCCTATATGGATCCTGCACATTTTAAAATTAATTTATTACAAAAAATTTATCTTTTTAACTATTTTGAATGAAAACTAATTTCTCACGTTTGCACAAGAGTAAGCTGGAATCACAAAGTTACCGACTAGGAAAGAGAATCAGTATTTGTTCCGTAGTGAAATGACAGTAACCAAATTTTACGCCATTAGGATAACAATCATGTAAAATTTTTAGAAGGCTGTGTGTCTAACATCAAGCTTTTTCATTTTCTTTGGGAAGTAGTGTGTATGGCACCCATCTTTTCACTTTAGTTTGTACATATTTTCCTTTTACTACACGCTTCATGTATCATTTGCACAATTCTGAAAGCTAGCCTTCCTAAGTTATCTTTTAGAGTGGACTATTGTTTGTAAAACAAGACTATTCTCAGGTACTTTATTTAAATTTCTCTCCAATATCCACTGCACCAAGTCACAGTATCCCTCTGTCTTCAAGGCCCCAGGGTGTGGCGGCATCAGCTGGGATCCACCATCGCTGCGGGGGTGAAAGGACCCGGCCTCCCGGGATCCCAGCAGCTGAAGGTGCCCCGACGGCCGTGACCTCCTCAACATGGCGCGCACCCCCTTGCCCCCCCAACACACCAGGCGCCCTCTGCGCATGCGCAGTGCCGGCACTCCGGCCGTCACCGTCTGTCTACCGCTGCGGCGGAGGGCTCGGAGCCTCCCGGGTTCTGCGGTTTTCAGAGGGAGGGGCGGGGCTAGGAGCCGGGAGTGGGCAGCGAGGTCTCCGCGACTGGGCGGCTTCCGGGGCCTTGGGCGCGGCTGCCGCCTCCAGGGGCCGAGGAGAGGTTGGGAAAAGGTCGGGGCGCGGCGTGGAGGAAAGCTGGGCGGAGGTCAGGAGAGGGTCGGGGAAGGGGCCTCGGAGGCGGCGGGAGGGACCTAGGGAGGGGTCGAGGCGGCCGCGGCTGCTTCCTTCGTCTTCCTGGGTGGACGGCCCCCGGAGGCCTGGGCCGGCGGCGCGCACAGCAGGACGGCGGCGCGCACGGCGGGGATGGCCGCGGGGAAAAGGAGCCCTCCCGCCGCCGAGTGTGGGCGCGGGTCCCGGGGCTGGCTGCGCAAACGGCCAATTTCATACCGGGAGAGACCCGGGCCCAAATTTGTTCTCCTGGTAAATGGGCGGCTCATCTCCGCACTCCTCAATTAATAGCTCTTAATTGAGGCTATTATTAACCCATGTACCACCAACATACAACCTTTAGCATCCTTGTTTCTGTATTAAATAGGATATTATATGAAGTATGGTAAATTCTCAGAGGTGAGCTGCCTTTAGTATTACAACGCATACCATTCTTTTCATTATTGGTTCATTTAACAGACATAACCGTCCTTTGGATCGTTATTACCATCTATATTGTAGTAAACATGGCGACTAAGAGTTCAGAAAGAAAAACCAATTTGCCAGTATTGTTGAGTTAGCAGATAAATAGGGATTTCCATTCTCATTTATTATGTTCTGTATCCATTCCCTTTCCTACACTAAAACCCACAGGCTCTGTCCCTGAGCACCACCAGGAGGCAATTGTGGAGTGTAGTGGCCCTAATCTTACCTCCTCAAAACCCTGAGGTCAGAAGGTTAATTAACCTCCTTGCTCCATCCTCCAACTTAACTTTCAGAGGACTCTTCAAGAGAACAATGGAAATTAAAACCACAAACTGAGCCTCAATGTTAAGTTTTGTTTGTTTGTTTGTTTGTGGGCTTTTTTTTTTTTTTTTTTTTTTTGAGAGTTTTTAAAGTTTTCATTGTGGCAATAATTGTAAAGATGTTAAAGAAAACATGTTTTGAATCATCTGAATGATTACCAAGTACTGCCACCTCACGCTTATTCTCATTTTTTTAAATTCATTTTTTTTGAGATGTATTCACATACCATACAATCATTTCTGATGCACAATCAACTTTTAACAGTACCATCATATAGTTGTGCATTCATCACCCCAATCTATCCCTGAACATTTTCCCACACCAGAAAGAATCAGAACAAGAATAGAAAATTAAAAAAACACCCAAATCATCCCTCCCATCCCACAATACCCTTCATTCAGTCCCTGTCTCCACTTCTCTACTCATCCATCCATACACTGGACAAAGGGGCAATCCACAGGGTTTTCACAATCACACTGTTACCCCTTGTAATCTACATTGTCATACAATTGTCTTCTAGAGTCAAGGCTACTGGGTTGGAGTTTGGTAGTTTCAGGTATTTACTTCTAGCTATTCCAATACATTAAAACCTAAAAAGTGCTATCTATACTGTGCATAAGAATGTCCACCAGTGTGACCTGAAATCTCTCAGCCACTGAAGCTTTATTTCGTTTCATTTTGCATCCCCCACTTGGTCAAGAAGACGTTCTCAATCCCACAATGTCAGGTACAGATTCATCCCCAGGAGTCATATCCTGCATTGCCAGAGAGAGTTACACCCCTGGGAGTCAAGTCCCACATGGGGGGAGGGCAGTGAGCTCACCCACCAAGGGGGTATAATTAGAGAGAGAGGGCCACATCTAAGCACCAAACAGGCACTCAGGGGGAGACTCTTAGGCACAATTATAAGCAGGTTTAGCCTCTCTTTTGCAGTAACAAGCTTCATAGGGGCAAGCCCCAAGGCAGAGGGCTCAGCAGGTCAAGCCATCAGTCCCCAGTGATTGTGAGAACATCAGCAACAATCCAGGTGAGAGTCCAACACCCCCACATCCTCTCTCAGCTCCTCAGGGAGACTCTGAATATATATTTTTATTCTCTGCCCAAATTACTTTGGGATGTCTGGCTATTCCAGTCAAACCTATACAGACCTACCATAGCTCACTTCCTATTCAAAGTTCCATGTAATTGTGTTTGAAAAAACTGACTATAGAAGTTATATTGTTTAGAAAAAATAGATCCTACACAAAATAAACATGTCTTACCTTGGTATCACATGGAAGTTGAAGTTTTAACACACATTCAGTTTCAGCCTTTACCCTTTGGCCCAGTTTGCCCTAGTCTTAACCAGATCTGCTTTTTTCATATCTCTAACTGAAGTCTGGACTCTTTTTCAGTTTTTCTTAAGAGTAGCTGCATGCAGGAATACTGATATTCATATCTGCTGAGCTTTAGCTCTGAGTTTCAGGTGTCACACAGATACCCAATATTCCAGAGACCAATCAGGTTATACATCAAGTGATCAACATCTCAGAGTTTGGAGATAGCCATTACAATTCAGGAATAGATTTCACTGCTGTAAGAGCCTACAATCTAGGGACCATTACAATAATCATTTCCCTGTTAGGCTGTGCTCTAAGAGTCAATTCTGAGTTTACACATTGTAGTTGCTCCATATCAGTGAGGCATTATAATATATGCCTTTGTTTCTGGCCTACTTCACTCAAAAGGCTTTCTGCAGGATCCAATCACCTCCATGTGTGTCCCACAATTTCTGTCCTCATAGTTGCTCAATGTCCCATTGTATGCTTATGCCACAGTTCACCATTCTGTTCCTCAGTCAGTGCATCCTTAGGCCACCTCCACCCATGGCAAATCATGAATACTGCCTCCATAAACACCAGTGTGCAAATGTCCATTCATGTCTGTGCTCTCAGACCTTCCACATACATACCCCATAATGAGGTTGCAGGACCTTATGGCCCCACATACTTAGCTTCTTGTGGAACCAAGACAGTGACCTCCAGAAAGGCTACACCATTCTACCTCCTTATCAACACTAAATACATACATCCCTCTCTCTGTGTTATCTCCAGCAATTTTACCCCTATTCATAGTTTTTCCTATAATTTTATAGAGATATATTCACATAACATACAATTATCTACAGTTGTTCACAATATCATCATATAGTTGTATGATAGTTATCACCACAGTCAGCACTGGAGCATATTGATTACTAAGAAAAAGTGTTTTTGTTTGGTAAATAATTAAAAAGATAATAATAAAAAGAAAAATCAAGTGTCATACAATACAATATATTAGTAAGGACAGAAAACAATACCACTACCAAGAATCCCATATCCCTCCTTTATATCCTCTCTCATACACATTTAACTTTGGTATATTGGCTTGGTTACATTTAATGGAAGCACATTACAATGTTACTGTTGACCATAAACTCCATTTTGTTTTATGTTTTTTTTTTCCCAAATACCATCCCCTTTTCAGCACTTTGCATGGTTGACATTCATTTGTTCACCCACATGTGAGAATATTTTTATATTTGTACATATAGTAACAGTCATTGGCCACTCCAGTTTTTGCCAACTTATACAGTCCCAGTCATCATCATATATCTTTACCTCTGGTGTCTTACATTCCCCTGTCCCACCTCTTTCAGCCTTACTCATAGACATCTTTGTTCAGTGTACTTACAATACTGTGCTACCATCACACAGTATTATGCTATTTTTGGGTCTATACAATCAATCCTGCTGAACATTCTGTAGTCCTTCAGCATCAAATGCTTGATCTCTACCTTCTTTCTTTCTCCTGGTAGCCTGTGTTATCAGCTTTTAACTCTCAAAGATTTCTCACTAATTTTAGTTCATATTAGTGAGATCATACTGTTTTTGACTTCTGTTTCTGGCTAACTTCACTCAGCATGTCTTCAAGGTTCCTCCACATTATTATGCTCCATGTTTTTTTTCTGTCTTATGCATGCATAATATTCCATCATGTGTATATACCACAGTATGGTCCACTAGTCCATTGATGGACATGTGGGCTGCTTCCATCTCCTTGCAATCATGAATAATGCTGCAATAAACATCAGTTTACAAATGTCCATTTGCATCTTAAATTTCAATTCCTTTTAGTATATACCTAGCAATAGTATAACTGGGTCATATGGCAAGCCTATACTTAGCTTCCTGAGGAAACTTCACACTGTCTTCCAGAGTGGTTGCACCATTCTATATTCCCACCAGCAAAGAATAATTGTGCCTCTTTCTCCACATCCTCTCCAGCACTTGTAATTTTCTGTTTTTTGGATAATGACCAGTCTGGTAGGTGTGAGATGATATCTCATTGTTGTTTTGATTTGCATTTCCCTAATAGCCAGTGAAGTTGGGCATTTTTTCATATGTTTTTGAGCTACTTGTATTTCCTCTTTGGAAAAGTGTCTGTCCATGTAATTTGCCCATTTTTTAAATGGGTTGTTTGTCTTTCTGTTGTTGACTTGTAGGATCACTTGTGTATTTGGGATATTAAAGCTTGATCTGATATGTGGTTTCCAAATATTGTTTCCCATTGCATAGGCTGCCTTTTTACTTTTTTTAACAAATTCCTTTGATGTACAAAAGTGTTTGATTTTGAGGAGATCCCATTTGTCTGTTTGTTCTTTGATTGCTCATGCTTTGGGTGTAAGGTGTAGGAAACCACCTCCTATCACAAGATCTTTAAGATATTACCCTATGTTTTCTCCAAAGAGTCTTATAGACTTATTGCTTATGTTTAGGTCTTTGATACACTTGGAGTTAATTTTTGTATAGGCTGTGGGGTAGGAGTCCTCTTTCATTCTTTTGGAAATGGATATCCAGTTCTCCAAACACCATTTATTGAAGAGGCTGCTCTGTCCCAGTTGCTTTGGCTTGACTGCCTTATCAATGATCAATTTTCTGTAGATGTGAGAGTCTATTTCTAAACACTCAATTCCATTCCATTTGTTCATATCTCTTTCCTTATGCCAGTGCCATGCTGTTTCAAGAACTTGAGCTGTGTAATATGTTTTAAAGTCAGGTAGTGTGTGATCTCCCTCTTTGTTCCTCTTATACAGGATTTTTTGGCTATTTGGGGCACCTTGCCCTTCTAAATAAGTTTGGTTATTGGTTTTTCTATTTCTGCAAAGTAAGTTGTTGGGATTTTAATTGGTATTGCATTGAATCTATAAATCAGTTTAGGTAGAATTGACATCTTAATTATATCTAGTCTTCCAATCCATGAACATGGTATGTTCTTCCATTTTTTAGGTCCTATTCGATTTCTTTTAGCAGTTTCTTGTAGTTTTCTTTGTGTAGGTCTTCTGTGGCCTTTGTTAAGTTCATTCCTAAATATTAGATTCTTTTGGTTGCTATTGTAAATGGATTTTTTTTTGTTAATTTCTTCCTCTTTTTGCACATTACTTGTGCATAAGTATGCTACAAATTTTTTGCATGTTGATCTTGTAGTCTGCTACTGCACTGTATTCACTGATTAGCTCTAATACATATGTTGTGATTTTTATGGATTTTCTACATATAAAGTCACGTCATCGGGAAAGAGTGAAAGTTTTACTCCTTCCTCTCCAACTTGGATGCATTTTTTTCTTTTTCTTGCCTAATTGCTCTAGCTAGAACTTCCAGCACAATGTTGAATAACAGTGGTGACAGTCAGCATCCCTGTCTTTTTCCTGATCTTAGAGGGAAAGCTTTCATTCTCTCCCCATTGAGTACGATGTTAGCTGTGGGTTCTTCATATATTGCCAATATCATATTGAGAAAGTTCCCTTCTATTCATATCCTTTGAAGCATTTTCATCAAGAAAGGATATTGAATTTTTTCAAATGAATGTTCTGCATCAATTGAAAAGATCATGTTCTTTTACTTTGATTTATTGATGTGATATATTATATTAATTGATTTTCTTGTGTTGAACCAGCCTTGCATACCTGGAATAAACCCCACTTGGTCATGGTTTTTAGTTCATTTAATGTGCTGCTGGATTCTATTTGTATTTTGTTGAGGATTTTTCCATCTATATTTATTAAGGAGATTAGTCTACAATTTTGTCTTTTTGTAGTATCTTTGTCTGATTTTGGTATTAGGATGATGTTGGCTTCATAGAATGAGTTGGGTAGCTTTCCCTCCTCTTCAATTTTTTTGAAGAGTTTGAGCAGGATTGGTATTAATTCTTTCTTGCATGCTTGGTAGAATTCACATGTGAAGACATCTGGTCCTGGGCTTTTCTTTTTTGAGAGCTTTTTGATGCCTGACTCAATCACTTTGCTTGTGATTGGTTTGTTGAGGTTGTCTATTTCTTCTTGGGTCAATGTTTGTTGTTTATGGTTTTCTAGGAAGTTCCCCATTTTGTGTAAGTTGTCCAATTTATTAGCATATACTTGCTCATAGTATCTTCTCATTATCTCCTTTATTTCTGCAGGGTCAGTAGTTATGTTTCCTTTCCCATTTCTGATGGCATTTATTTGCATCCCCCCCCCCTCTGTTGGCTTTGGTAGGGTTCCATCAATTTTGCTGATTTTCTCAAAGGACCAACTTCTGGTTTTGTTCATTCTCTCTATTGTTTTCCTGTTCTCAATTTCATTTATTACTGCTCTAATCTTTGTTATTTCTTTCCTTCTGTTTGCATTGGGGTTTATTTGCTGTTCTTCCTCTAGTTCTTCCAGGTGGACAGTTAATTCCTCAATTTTTGCCATCTCTTCTCTTGTAATATAAGCATTTATGGCAATAAATTTCTCTCTCAGTACCATCTTTGCTGTATCCCATAAGTTTTTATATGTTGTGTTTTCATTGTCATTTGCCTCAAGTTATTTCTAATTCCTCTTGTAATTTCTTCCTTTACCCACTGGTTATCTAAGGGTGTGTTTTTTGTTCTCCATATATTTGTGAATTTTACCTTCTTCTGCCTGTTATTTATTTCCAACTTCATTCCATTATGATCTGAGATAGTGTTTTTCATAATATCAATATTTTTAAATTTGTTGAGGTTTGCTTTGTGACCCAGCATGCGGTCTATCCTAGAGAATGTTCCATGGGCACTTGACAAAAACATGTATCCTACTGTTGTGGGGTTTAGTGTTCTATAAATGTCCATCAAGTCTAATTCATTTATCATACAACTCAACATCTCTATTTCCTTGTTGATCCTCTGTCTAGGTGTTCTACCCATTGATAAGAGCAGTGTATTGAAGTCTGCAACTATATTGTGGAGTTATCTACTTCTTCTTTCAGTGTTCTCAGCGTTTGCCTCATGAATTTTGGGGCACTCTGGCTTGGTGCATAAATATTTATGATTGTTATGCTTTCTTGATGAATTGACCCTTTAATTAATATATAGTGTCCTTCTTTGTCTCTTTTAATTGTTTCTTTAGACATCTTCTTTGTGTGATATTAGTATAGCTACTCCTGCATTTTTCTGGTTGCTGTTTGCATGAAATATGTTTTTTCAACCTTTCACTTTCAGCCTATTTTTGTCCTTGTGTCTAAGGTGAGTTTCTTGTAGGCATCATATAGATGGGTCTTGTTTTTTAATCCATTCTGCCAGTCTGTGTCTTTTATTGGGGAGTTTAATAACATTTAGTGTTATTACTCTAAGGGCAGTACTTTCTTCTATCATTTTGTCTTTTTGATTTTATATGCCATGTCTTAATTTTTTCCTCTTTCTCTTTTTACCCTTCCTGATAATCTTCATTTCTATACTATTCTCCAAACCTCTTTCTCCTGTCTTTTCCTATCAATCTGTAGCACTTCCTTTTGTATTTCTTGTAGTATTGGTCTCTTATTCATGAACTCTCTCAGTGTCTGTTTGTCTGGAAATATTTTAATCTCTTCCTTATTTTTGAAGGACATTTTTGCCAGATAAAGAATACTTGTTTAACAGTTCTTCTCTTTCAGTTTCTTAAATATACAATACCACTCTCTTCTCACCTCCATGGTTTCTGTGGAGAAATCTGTACATTGTCTTATTGAGCTTCCATTGTATCTAATGGATTGCTTTTCTCTTGCTGTTTTCAGAATTCTCTTTGTCTTTGGCATTGGAAAATCTGAATAGTAAGTGTCTTGGAGTAGGTCTTTTGGGGTCTATTCTATTTGGAGTGTGCTATACTTCTTGAATCTCTAATTTTCTGTCTTTCATAAGAGTTGGGAAATTTTCAGTGATTATTTCTTCTATTATTCTTTCTGTCCCTTTCCCTCTCTTCTCCCTCTGGGACACCCACAACACATATATTTCTGTGATTCATGTTCTCACTCAGCTCCCTAAGATCCTGCTCATATTCTTCCATTTTTTTTCACTATCTCTTCTTTCATATGTGTGAATTCAGATATCTGGTCTTCCAATTCACTGATCCTTTCTTCTGTCTGTTCAAATCTACTGTGGTATCCCTTCATTGTTTTTTTCATCTCCTCTGTTATGCCCTTCATTACCATAAGTTCTGCCATTTGCTTTTTCAGGTTTATGAATTCTTCCTTATGGTCATCCAGTGTCCTCCTTATATCCTTCATCTCTTTTGCTAAATCTTCCCTTAGTTCATTGATTTGATTTTTCAATTGATTTAGCTTTGCTTGAACATCTCTAATTAGTTCTTCCTTCAGTTCATTTAATTGATTTAGCAACAATTCCTTCAAGTCCTCTGTCTCAATTGAACAATTAGTTTGTTCCTTTGGCTGGACCATATTTTCATGTTTCCTAGTATGGCTCATTATCTTAAGCTGTCTAGGCATCTGACTTTCTAGATTAGTTTATTCTGGAGCTTGTTTAACTCTTTTGCCTAGGGTTTTCTTGTTGGTTGGCTTTGTTATCTAACCTTTGATGTTCTGTTCAAAATATTCTAGAGGTCTAACTTAGGTTCTATTTAGTTGATCAGAGTTTTTCACCTCTTGTTTTTTTTGTTTCTTGCCCTGCATCTATGTACTCTTTTTGTGAGAGGATCTCTTCAGATATTATTCACTGCACTCTGGTTTTCCCAATCCATTGAAGCCCAGGTCTCAGGAGGAGGGTATGGGTTTCCTTGAGAATGAGACCCTCCTGTGAGACTTTTAGACTCTGTGCTTCTCCTAGGCTATCCAGCAGGTGGTGCTTGCCAGCCTGCAGTTATCCCAGCTGTGTAAGGAAGAATGGATACGTTAGTTCTCTGGGTAACCCTGACTCTGTCAGGGCTTGGTTGACAGAAGCTGATTTCTGAATTCCAGCCCCTGGGATCTGAGTGCCTAATAGGCAGGCTACCACTGGGTAATGCTCCCATTTTCTTGGGACATTATCATGTTTAGCAAATGCTCTTCACCACTAGACTTGTTGCTTTGTCTCTCAGAGCTATCTTAGCTCTGCTCTTGCCTGGGCCCAAATCGTAAGTCTTTGAGGAGTTCTGTAATGGGCTTCTGAGAATAATTGTTTTAGAAAAAGTGAAAAAGATAAGAAAAGAAAAAAAGGAAAATAGTTGCCCAGTATGAACTATTTACAGTCCTTGCAGTTCTAATGGGCTATTGAAATGCTAAAAGGCAAGGAGTTTGGGGCCATTAAAGAACAATCAAGAAAGCAGAGAAACTGGCTCTGCAGACAAGGAAACTCACCCTCTTGATTTGTATATGTGCCTGATTCTGTTTGAGTCCTGCACTTCTCCATGTTATGTTCACCTGAACTCCAAAAAGTCTTTGTTTTTATTTTTGGTTTTGGTTTTTGTTTTTGCTGTTTTTTGCTAGCCCTGTCTCCTCTCCACCAGGCTGACTGCTCCCAGATTCTCCAGTGTCTGGTCACAGTCTGTGTTTGGAGTTTTTGATCAGCAGTCTGAGTTTTCAATCAAAGCTGCAACTGTAGTTCTTCCTCCTGGTTCCCAGCACCAATGGCCCCTCATCCCATGGGACTATGCATGACAGGGAGGGGCATGGGTCCCCTGGCCATGAGAACTTACAGATTTCACTAATCTCAGCTGTTCCATGCATTCATGAGTGTTGTATGAAGTATGCCCAAAGTCAACTTGTTCTGCATTGTCCAGTCCATGCAGTTCCTGGATTTCTGCCAACTGTCCTGGAGGAGTAACTAGAACCCACACCTTACCACTCTGCCATCTTGCAGCCTCTCCCTCAGTGTTAAGTTTTACTAGAGAACCTGGGAATCCTATTCAGGCCAAAGGTCTCTAGAGAGGGAAAATGGGGCTGATTTTTTCAAAAGATGAAAACTGGGATTCACCCATGCTCCATATTATGGAAGTGGTATAATGTCTCTGATGGATTTCTGGTATCTGGGTTTCCCAATTTGTCATTGTGCAAAAGCACCAGGCTGGCTAGGAGTGGTTTCTGCTCATATGAGGAGTTCAGGTTTATGGCATCTTATTGTTTTTGCTACACCCAAAAAGTAGCTGATTTGAGATTATGGTGCCCAATTGTTATTTTAGTTTGTGCCACTGTCAGCAGACTAAATAGTCATGTCAAAGTTCATTAAGGCCTAATTAAACTTTACACTAGGTCCTGCCCAAGGTTTAAGAGGACAGTGAATTCCAGGACACTGTATTGGATTTGTGGCCCTGGGGAAGGCATAAATCAGAATGGTACATGAAAGCTTGTCCAAAGTTATCTGATTCCTCCTTGTTTTTAAAGATAATAAAATTGAACAAAGACAACCACTAGGTTCCTGAGTAGTGGAGCCTGGGGTAGAACTGAAGTCTCCATGTTCACTCTGGATTCATACTGAAGTCAAAACAAGCTTCTTGGAAAAATGATTTTGAGAAGCTACAATTTACAAAGATGATTCTTCAATCATCTCATTGTTGAGAGCTTTCAAAAGACTTTCAAACATTGTGGAATTTATTATATTAATAGGAAATGTTATGACATTTAGCTTCAAAATCATTCCATAGCAATAAATATTTCTCTTCAACATCATTTGCAATACCAGCATAGGTTTCCACCATTATTATTCACCTTAAATAATCTGCTGTTATTGGATGTTTAACTTTTCAGTTATTTCAAAGCAACCAATAGGAATGAAATGTTTAGATTCTCAATAAAAGTATCCCACATTCATCAAGATTATATTAGAGTCATTCATGGTAAGGTGGACAACCATCACAGCCCTTTTTATTGCTTCAGACATGCCAAAGAGATATTTTTCCAGAG
Organism: Choloepus didactylus; assembly: GCF_015220235.1. Taxonomy (NCBI): domain Eukaryota; kingdom Metazoa; phylum Chordata; class Mammalia; order Pilosa; family Megalonychidae; genus Choloepus; species Choloepus didactylus. The sequence continues at coordinate 442,542 of NW_023637615.1, forward strand.
GTTTATTGTTTACTAAAAAGTTGTATGGAAATTTCTCACACATGATTCCTGGAACTGCAAGATAAGGTTTCCTACAACTTCAGTCTTTCAACTTCCCTTGCTCTGGCTTCATAGTTTCTACCTTTTCCCAAAAGCAGCAGAGAATGAATAAATTCCAGGTGATTTGTTTAGCCCTCATTTTATATCACATTGTGTGTGTGTGTGTTTGTGCTTTAATAAGTTTTATTTTTAGAGAGCCCATTAAAATGAAAATAATTAAAGATCACCTTCAGGGGAAATATCCTTAGAATAACAAATTGTGGCAGCCCCTGGCCTGAGCAAAATAGGCCTGCAGAACTTGGCACACAGCATTCTGCATGACTTAGGCAGCTAATGTTTAATATCTATTGTCTTTGTAAGCCAGTAAAGAGAAAAAGGCTGAGTTTACATTAAAATGTAACTTTCAAACATGAAATGGGAAGCAGACAGGAGGTAAGGGACTCTCGATCTGACAAAAGAACAAGATGCAATTTTCCCCCAGATCTCCCACCATCAAATGTTAGTCTAGTCCTTCATGCACCACCCCCAGGTCACAGTACCCTGTTCCCCATCTATGCTCCACCCTCTTAGGAGTGTCTTTGTCTTAAACCCTTATATCTGGTTTTCTGTCCTCTTTCAAGCATGCAGTCAACTTCCCTGTGAATGTGATGCCCACCTGGCCTGAGAGAGTCATCGTGATCTCCCCATGACCTCTCACCCTCTCGGAGAGCCCTGAATAAAAGTTCATGTATCAGAAAATGCTCGCTGTTTACTTTGGCCTCTGGACTGGCATGGTCCTCATGGGCTGTGAAACCAGTACATGTCAAAGTGTAGTCTCTAGGCCCCAGAACACTTTCCAGAGTTCTGTGAGATCAAAATTATGTTTGTAATACTAAGATGCTAACTGTTGACATTTGCACTGATGGTGCAAAAGCAGTAATGACTAGACTACTGCTTTTGGGCATGAAGAAAGATAGTGACCCCACTCTTTCCTTAGAGCTTAAAAAATTTTTATTAGAGAACTTGTTGTTTGAAGAGCAACCATGCATATAAATACAGGATTCCCATACACCACCCCACCACCAACAGAGTGCATTGATGTGAAACATTTGTTATAATTGATGATAGCTCTTTTCTGTAATTGTACTATTTTTAACAGTAGTTGCATTTCTTACAATTGATGAATGATTATTAAAATAGTGTTATTAACTATCACCCACAGTTACATTAGATGTTTTTTTCCCCATATACCACCCTATTATAAACACCTTGTATTAATGTCATCATTCATTATAATTCATGAAAGATTATGTGTATAATTGTACTATTTATTATAGGTCCCTGGTCTATGGTCTACAATAGGGTTAACTGTTTTATACAATCATATGTTTCATCTTTTAATTTTTTTTTCTAGTAACATATATAACCTAAAGTTTCCCCTTTAAAACACACTCACCTAAATGACTCAGTGCCATTAACCACACTCACAATAACCCTCTACTATCATCTCCATCCTTTCCAAATCTTTACCATAAACCTAAATGGAAGTGCTTTATAAATTAAGTGTCAACTCCCCATTCTCTGACCACAATCTATCCCATGATAATATATATATATTCAAGAATCTAGCTCTAGGAGCTTGCTTATTATAGTTAGTTCATATCAGCAAAACAATACAATACTTGTCCTTTCACATCTGGTTTATTTCACTCAATATATTGTCCTCAAGGTTCATCCATGTTGTTGCATTCATCAGGACTTCATACCTTTTATGGTTAAATAATATTCCATTATATGTATATACCACATTTTATCTATTCATCACTTGGTGGACACTTGGGTTGTTTCCACCATTTGGCAATTGTGAAAAATGCTGCTATGAACATCAGGATGCAAGTGTCTCTTTGAGTCCCTGCTTTCAATTCTTCTGGGTATACCTTGTAGTGGGATTGCTGGGTCATACCGTAATTCTCAATTTAGCACCCTGAGGAACTGTCAAACTGTCTTCCACAGTGGTTGCACCATTTTACATTCCCACCAGCAATGAAGGAGCAAACCTATTTCTCCACATCCTCTCCAACTCTTGTAGTTTTCTGTTTCATAAATAGTTCCCATTCAACCTCATTGTGGTTTTCATTTGAATTTCCCTGATAGCTGGTAATGTTAAACATCTTTTCATGTCCTTTTTAGCCATTTGTCTACTCTTATTGGAGAAATGTCTATTCAAGTCTTTCGCCCATTTTTAAATGGGTTCTTTGTCTTTTTATTGTTGAGCTACAGGACTTCTTTATACATTCTAGATATTAAACCCTTATCAGATATGTGGTTCCAAATATTTTTCCCCCATTGTGTAGGTTGTTTTTTCACTTTTGTGAAAAGTTCCTTTGATGCACAAAAGATTTTACTTTTGACTAGATCCCATTTTCTATTTTTCTGTTGCTTGTGATGTGGGTATAAATTCTGAAAAACATTCTCTAACACAAAATCCTGATGATGCTTCCTTAAGTTTTCTTCTAGAAATTTTATATCATAAAAACAAATTTAATCAGAATTTATCCATTGATGCCTGCATGTTTTGCTCAAAATATTATTTGGGGATTGATCTATCACTAAGTTGATTTTTTTATGTGAATCAGCAGTTATTTCTTTTTTTTGTCATTAAGCCCTTTGATGTTGAATTACTATATTTATCTTTTTAATTCATTTTCCTCTTAGTAGATATTTGGATTCTTCAAGTTTAGTGCATTCTGAGTATAGCTATTATTACCCATGTCCATGATGTTTATATAAGGACATGTTTTCATTTGTTGTGTATTATACAGAGGAAAGCTTAATCACAAGGGAAGTGCATGCTAAGCATTTTTAACTGTTCTACTGAGGTAAAATTTACATGACCTAATATTCACCTAGTTTAAATATAAAAGACACTGATATGTTGTAAAGATACAGCATGTTGCAAGTATCACCATTTCCTGTTTATGAACATTTCCACCACTACCCTTCACCTCCTTCTAACTGCTCCATCAGCTGCATTTGACAGAGTTGGTTTCTCTGTACTTCTTAAAGTCCCTGCATTACTTAGTTTCAGGTTTACAATCTTCTTTTCATTTTTTTCATCTCCCTCACTGTCCTATCCACCTCTCTCTGCTTTTGTTTCTTTTTCATTAGATCCTTCCAGTTTTAGTTTTTCCACATGTTAGGGCTTGAATTTCCAGATTCCTTTCCCTTGTGCCATTCCAAACCATATGAAAGAAGAGTTGATGTAGCCCCAAATCCCTAGAAAGATTTGAGGAATTGGTCTGAACCCTTCCACAGAGTCATTTATGGGGAGGAAAGGCTGTTTTAGCCATTGGATATGGAAGATCATGTCACAAATTTTTCAACTGGGAACACTGGTTTACTATCTCTGTCTGGGATTGGACTTTAATCTCTGGAGGTCTGACTCCAGGAACCTAGTGTGGAAATCATAGGATTCATAAAAAGTCCACCAGACCTCATTCTTCTGAAGATCACTCCTACAATATTCACCAAGTGCCCTTTGAACCTACTACCTCTTTCCCCTACTTTCCAAGCCTGGGTTTGAAAAATACTTAAGCTGGATCTCCTCAGCCCTTCACACAGTATGAGTTCCCTGGGCCTGCCAGGAACATAGCCTGACTGCTTATTCTAGTCCTAAGAAGAAATTAAAAACTGATCGTATTTGTCTAACAACACATTCACTCCTCATGAAGACAGTCCATTGTTGTAAGTGTTATGACAAATTCACCACTTCTGAGAGGAAGTGTCAATATTCACACGGTTCTCCAAGGAAGATGCTGGGTTGGAATTTGAAACCCTTGTGCCCATGTGAGCCAGGAGAACAGGGGCATAATTTGACAGCTGTACTGGGTGCACAGTTGGCCCTGAATCCATTTTTGCTGTTGGGCAATTCGGATCTTAGGTATTCTAAAGGAAGTGGGTTTCAGGGCACACTGTCCATGGAGCAGGAGTTATGCTGGTTCTGTTCATATTCCTTTAAGGGTTTTCCTTATTCTAAAACCAGGAAATGACAATCCTAGACTAGGAATGTACATCCCAATATACCTCATGAACATAGACATAGAAAAGAATAAGAAATTACAACCAAATGACTTTCACCAAAAATGCAAGAATCTTTGATTTTTTTAAAGGTTCAATAGTAAATAAATGTAGGAATACAGCTTTTATGAAATCTGATTATGACCTTTTTTCAAAGAAAACTCCACAGCTAGCATCATACATGAGGAAGACTGAAAGCTTTTGACCTAAGATCAGGAATGTGACATGGATTCCCTCACTTGCTCCATTTATGCAAAGTGCACTGGAGGCTCTAGCTCAAGCAATTAGGGAAGGAAAGAGAAATATGTATCCATATTTGCAAGGAAGATGTGCAACTATCTCTATTTGCAGATGATATGATTGTGTATATAGAAAATCCTAAGTAGTTCACTAAAAAACGTTAGAACTAATAAAGGAGTTCAGCAAGATAACAGGGTGCAACATGAGTAAAAACAACAAATATAGTCAGAAAAATATTAGAAACTAGGAGGATAAATGACACTGTTCTTGTGCTTACTAAAGGGAAAATGGGGGATTTTTTTTTTTTTTCTTAACTCATTGCAGGATAAAAATGAAAAGTGATATTTGAAAGCAAACAAGTAAAGGAGTCACTCCTGAAATTGTGTAGACAGAAAACTCAAGAACTCTTCCATGGAATCCTTATTGTTGAAGTTACTACTGAGTGGCTATTGTTTTTTTTTTTTTTTAATTTATTTTTTATTTTGAAATAAATTCAAAGTTATAGGAACAGTTGAAAAAACAATACTAACCCCATACAAAGAATTCCATCGTACCCTGACACCCCTCCCCCGATAGCTCAGTCCACCAACTTTAACATGCTGTCACATCGCTATTTCTTTCCCTCCCTCCCTCCCTATCTATCATCCATCATCTATTGCTCTGTCTTCTGAACATGAGAGCTAGCTGCACACATCCTTGAACATACACTAAAATTCATGTATACACTTCCCATGAACAAGAGCATTCTTTTATGCAATCCCATTAAGTGCAGCTATGAAGTACAAGAGATCCAACAATGATAAAAAGCTTACATTCTATATTTCCTTTACCTTATGTCTCAACTGTGTCCCTTTGAGCCACCTGTCCTCTATCCTCCAATCCCATCCAAGTTCATCCTCAGCATTCAATCATCATCTATTTAGACTTTTTTTTTTTAAGTTGTGGAAACATATATACAGCCTAAATCTTCCCATTCCACCCCCTCCATAGCCTTCCATTAGTGGGATCAATCACCTTTAGAATTTTGTAATGCTCTTTCCCACCATCCATTACTAGAAATTTCCCTTCACCTCAAACAGCAACTCCACACTCATTTCTTAACTTTCCATTGCCCCTTCCCCCATTTCTCTTAACCCAAACTCTACCTTTCATCTCTATGGTTATATTCTCTGATAATTTCTTTGTGTTTGCTGTGGGGGTTAAAATTAAACTCTTAAATCCATATCAATGTTGTTTTTCTTTGATACCACCTTCACTTCAATAGGACACATAAACTATGTTCCTATACTCCTCCATTCCCCCACTTTTACATAGTTGTCTAAAATTACATATTTTACATTGAGTTCAAAACCACTGATTTGTCATTAGAGTTTGTGTAATTTATATCATGTAGGAAGTAAATAGCGGAGTTACAGTTCAAAAACTATTGACTTCCATTTGTATTCCATTGTGGTTGGAGAATGTGCTTTGAGTATATTCATTTTTTTTTTTAATTTCTTGAGGCTTGTTTTATGTCTCAGCTTATGGTCTCTTCTGGAAAAAGATCCATGATCACTAGAGAAAAATGAGTGTCCTGGTGCTTTGGGATGTAAGGTACTATATATGTCTGTTAAAATTTTCCATATCTCTTTCTCCTTTCTGTTGTTTCTCTGTTGGTAGGGCTCCCTTGAGAATCTGAAGTAGGGCAGGTCTTTTATTGGCAAAATCTCTCAGCATTTGTTTGTCTGTTAAAAATTTAAGCTCTCCCTCAAATTTGAAGGAGAATTTTGCTGGATAAAGTATTCTTGGTTAGAAATTTTTCTCTCTCAGAATTTTAAATATGTCATGCCACTGCCTTCTCACCTCCATGGTGACCACTGAGTAGTCACAGCTTAGTCTTATGTTGTTTCCTTTGTATGTGGTGAATTGCTTTTCTCTTCTGCTTTCAGAACTTGCTCCTTCTCTTCAGTATTTGACAGTCTGATCAGAATATGTCTTGGAGTGGGTTTATTTGGATTTATTCTATTTGGAGTTTGCTGAGCATTTATGCTTTGTGTATTTATATTGTGTAGAAAGTTGGGGAAGTTTTCCCCAGCAATTCCTTTGAATACTCTTTCTAGACCTTTACCCTTCTCTTCCCCTTCTGGGACACCAATGAGTCTTAAGTTTGAATGTTTTATATTATCTATCATATCCTTGAGATCCATTTGGATTTTTTCAATTTTTTTCTCCATTCTTTCTTTTGTTCTTTCATTTTCTGTTCTGTGGACTTCTAGGACACTGAGATGTTGTTCATCTTCCTCTAGTCTTGTATTGTGAATATCCAGAGTCTTTTTAATTTGGCCAACATTTTCTTTTATTTCCATAAGATCTTCTATTTTTTTTATTTACTCTTGCAATGTCTTCTTTATGCTCTTCTAGGGTCTTCTTTATGTCGCTTATATCCTCGGCCATGGTCTTTTTGATGTCCTTTAAATCCTTTGCCATGTTTCATTCCTTGATTGTGTTTCTTTGATTAATTGTGTGAGGTACTTTGTTTCTTCTGATAACTTGATTTGTGTGTTTGGAGTTGGATTCTCCATATCATCTGGTTTTATCATATGCATTGAGTTTTTCTGTTGTTTTTGGCCTCTTGGCATTTGCTCTGCTCTACAGGGTTCTTTCAAGTTGTAAATAACCTATCTAATTTTTCAGAAACACTGTTTGGTGATGTGAACTTTCTCTAACTAACCAGCAGATGGCATCTGTGAGTCACCTATACCTCTCAAGTCAGTTCTCCACCTTGTCCCCATGGTGTGTGGGGAAATGATTCTTGGGTCCAGCTGGAGAACTCAGCCTGGGTGTGTTGCTGGAGCCATCCACCCTGAATGTGGGGCACTTGTACAGGTTGCCAGGGAGGAAGGACAGCCTCAATATTCAAATCCCCTTGGTTCCCAGAGATTCAAGTCCACTGCAAGAGTCCAAGCCTTCATTTCATTTCAGCCCCAGCCCCTCTCTCTTGCTGTCCTGCAAACCACCAGACTTGGTATAGCATCCCTGGATTCTCTGAGTGGGTCCCCCTGCCCAGCTGCAATCCTCCAGGACCTCTGCCAAGGGAATGCCATGCTACATCACCAGTGCATGCTGTCCCTCAAGGGAAGCCCCAGGCTGCCAGGTCATGCCAGCTTGCTTTCAGCCTGATGCAAAAATGGCCAAATGGGGCTTCTCCACACCTATCTCCTCACACAGTTCCTCCTTCCCAGCTCTGGGACAACTGGTGGGGCTCTGGGCTGTGGGCATGGCCCTGGGCAGGAGTTTATCCAGCCCTCTGAGGAGTGAGCTGCTAGCTGCAGGGTTTCTTTTGGTTTTTTGCTCTCCCCTCCTTTCCCCCAGCCCCAGGGTTATCTGCAGCAGGCTATCTTCCAGGCCAGACACTGAGAGGCCATCCCAGCCTCCCTTGCTGTGTTTTACTGCATGGTTCCCACAATCACAGCTACAGCTGCTCCTGGGTTTTTCCCTTTTTTTTAACTAAAAGAGCCCACTGTTCTCCAGACACCAAACCCTGGCTTCCCCAGATTGCTGCACAGCTGTGGGACTTCCAGCCAGCTTACTCACTCATTTCAGAATGCAGACTCCCAGTTTCACCAAGTATACAGCCCCTGGGAACCAGCAGATATCATCCAGCTGGTGCATCACTGTAACTGGTATTCTTGGTCACTCTCTGGTCCTTATCTAGTATTTTTCATGGAGGTGTTCCTTTGTCCTGTCTCACCTAGCCACCATCTTAGTTTCTCTGGCTATTGTTTTCTAAAGTAGAACTATGAATCATGGTGTGAAATACTACCATTTATTCATTATATTTACAGCACAGAAAATACTTTGTGCCATAATCCAAATTTAGCTGAAAAATAATCAATATTAGCTGTTCAATGAAGATTTATTTATACATATGTAATAAGTGAACATTAGGGAAATACCAGTTGGCCAATATCCTTAAGTTGCACACTGCATCATTTGGAGAGGAAGAGAAGGCTACTTGAGAAATGTTATTAAGAGAAGTGGATACTGAGGACTCTGAAATGAAGAACTGTTTAAATTTATCACAATGAATTAGAAGATCATATTGAGTTTACTCAGATAATTCAGGAAATATTATGGTTCTCCTTATTCATGAAATGTGAACTTTAGGGTGGGGATATCTGAAGAGAACAAAGATCACATGACTCACTAGGCTGCATCACAAGAAAATGAATTACAGCACAATTAAGGTCTTACCACTTTCCTAGCTCAGAACTGGATTTTGGAATCCACCTCCCCAAATTTGGTGAACATAAACAGCAATAAATTTGCACAGTTTTCCAACCCTAAAATATTTTTGAGTTTATAAGGCTATAAATCTAGAAATATCCACACTCAAATACCATGTGCTCACTCTCCAAACACATCTCTACCTCCCTACCCCTGTCTCTCTGTCATTGTATTCTAGTTTAGCAGTAATCTCTGGCAGACCTGGAAAAACAAGCTACATTTAATAACATAATGAAAACAAAGGCTCAATAACTCATCTGAGTTTTCCATCAAAAATCATAATTTCACACTCCATGTACAGCTTAGAAAACACTTTTTCATATGTGGAAAATTCCCTCTAATCTATCCATTCATCTCACAAAAAATATAACTATGTCATTGCACTGGTTAAACATCTCTCCAACAAGAACTGGGCGGGGGGGGGACTTTGATAATAATGGTGAGAATGAAGATGGACTTAGAAGCATTGACCTGAAACAGTGCTCCAGTATCTATAACACTGGTATCAAGTCAGACCTGTATCTTCAATAAGAGCCCACACTCCTGTTCTGTAAAATGCTTTCCCTTTGCCTTTGTATGATTTCATATCTCTTTAGTGATGGTCAACCCACCTTGATTTTGCATAACAATTTAAGGTTTTCTAGCTAATGTAAGTCCAGTATTCTTAGTGACATGCAGAAATGGCAGTGGTTAACTTAGCAGTTGTCAGCTGAGAATGAATGCAGTGAGTATGGAAACAGATGGCTTATTATAACCATGTAGAAGACTTTAAAACTATTGCATGTAAATATACTGAGCATAATAATGATGGTGGGGAAAGTGTTTTTAGCTTGATTGTTCATTTCTCTGAAGAGAAATTGTAACAATTTAAGGAAAATTTGTGTTCTAGCTAAAAGTATACCCAGTATTCTTAGTGATGAAATGGCAGTGATTAACTTGGCAGATGTCAGTTGGGAATGAAAGTAGCATGAATGAAAATATTTTGATGCTTTTTTAAAACCATGTAGATGACTAAAACTATAGCATGTAAATACACCATGGTTAATAAGTTGTTATACAGCAGATGCATGGGTTCCAACCTTTGGTGAATAATTGCTTTCACCTGCCAGGAAAAATGAGAAAACAGTCTATTTGATATGTGTATGGAGTAAGGTATGAGACATCAGTGATTGATTTTAAGAATATTTTGCATGTGTTCCTTTATGATTGTGCACAAGTTTCAAATGCCAACCTAGGCTGTATTCATTTGTTAAAATGAGCAAAATCATTTGACACAAAATAGATAAACTCTAATTAAATGTGTACCTTTATATAGAATGCTTCTTGCCTATGACCAATTTGAACAATTCCCCCAAGTTTCCAGGTACTTTTCACAAGGATCTCATAGTCAGAATGGTATGTACAGACAATTGGCATGAAAATGTAGGGCATAAATTGATTGATGAATGCCAGACTGCTGAGGTGCCCATGCTCTTTTAATCAGCTGGTGCACTTGTTTCCATAAAGACTTATCTCTTAGGGTATGACAGGTTTTATTCATCTGGTAACATATACAATATCTGAGCAACCATTTTACGTTATTTCACTGTTTTTTAAACTGGGTTTTTAGAAAACACATCTGCCATTCTGTTTACTGTTTCAGCTTTAATTATGGAATATTCTTAAATATTTAAAGTGAAACAAGAGGATCCAGAAACTTTCTAAGTGTTGTAAAATGTTTTGAATTGATATTGACCTTGTATGGGAGAGAATAGAGGCAGTGGGTTTTAAAGAAATGCCTTGCAAAAATATAGTTTAATCATGGTGGAAAAGTGTTGCTAATTTGATTCTTTATTTCACTGAATGTAATGAGAATTATGATAAGGATTTAAAAAAATTTTAAGCAGGTGGACTCAATTTTAGTAATTTTTAATTATCAAAAAATCAATGTTTCCTTAAATTTTATCAGTGCTTTGCCCTAATTATCCAGCATTCATACTGGCTTTCTGTTGGCAACTCAATTATGTAGTATTTTTAAAGGTAATTATAATGTGTATTTGACAATAGAAGAGAAAAGCAAGAATATTAAGACAGAAAAATTGTTCTTTGCAAATATTAATGATGGACCCTGGAATGTGAAAATGTCCCTTTATAATTACAAATTGAATTATTTTACTTTTGTACCATTTTTCACACCTCAAGTGACTCCATGTTACAATGTGTGTTTGTATATCTGCAGAGGAAGAAAATGATGATTGAAATGTCACTTTGAAAAACCAGAATAAAATGATATCTGTCAGTGTTGCATCAATACTTTTGGTTTTGAAATAATTAATATTTTTTTATTTTAAAATTAATTCCAATGGCATTTTCATACTCAGCAGATGTGATTATTTTTCTGTAATCCATAAATGTTTAATACAAGTAGATTTTGCATGGTTTGGACACAGAAATAGCAGATCTTATGGAAATAAATGATACTGCTTATCAAATTAAAAATACTTGAGACATATAACAGATTTGAAGAGGCAGAGGAAAGAATTAGCCAACTATAGGATAGGGTGATGGAATGTAAATCAGAGAAGAAAAACTGGTGTAAATAGTTGAAAAATATGTAATTGAACTCAGGAAAATGATGAACAACATGAACTACTCAAATGATAACTCAATTTCAATTCCTAAAGCCATGAAAACTTGCTACTGGATGAACAATTCTGAAATAATATTTAAAATGCTACCTAATGACCATATTTCCCAACTGTAAAGAATTGATCAGTTTCTTCTTTAAAAGACCAACATTAAATTTTATAAATACTGTCTCTTTATATTTCTGCATATGCTATGGATGAAATCATTTTGAAATGAAATAGTCCAAAGACATTTTAAAAGGCTATGCAGAGAAGGGGGCAAGATGGCAGACTGGTGAGCTGTAAGTTTTAGCTACTCCTCCAGGAAAGTAGGTAAAAAGCCAGAACTGCGTGGACTGGACACCACAGAGCAATCTGTCTTTGGGCATACTTCACAACACTCATGAAAACGTGGAACTGCTGAGATCAGCGAAATCTGTAAGTTTTTGCGGCCAGGGGACCCGCGCCCCTCCCTGCCAGGCTCAGTCCCGGGGGAGGAGGGGCTGTCAGCTCCGGGAAGGAGAAGGGAGAATTGCATTGGCTGCTTATCGGAAACTCACTCTACTGATTCAAACTCCAACATAGATAGACTGAGACCAGACACCAGAGACTCTGAGAGCAGCCAGCCCAGCAGAGAGGAGACAGGCATAGAAAAAAAACAACACAAAAACTCCAAAAAAAAGCGGAGGATTTTTGGAGTTCTGGTGAACGCAGAGGGGGGAAGGGCGGAGCTCAGGCCTTGAGGTGCATATGCAAATCCGAAGCAAAGCTGATCTCTCTGCCCTGTGCACCTTTCCTTAATGGCCCTGGTTGCTTTGTCTATTAGCATTTCAATAACCCATTAGATCTCTGAGGAGGGCTTTTTTTTTTTTTTTTTTTTTTTTTTTTTTTTAAATCTTTTTGCTTTTTCTAAAACAATTACTCTAAGAAGCTCAATACAGAAAGCTTCAAAGAATTGCAATTTGGGCACGTCAAGTCAAGAGCAGAACTAAGAGAGCTCTGAGACAAAAGGCAATAATCCAGTGGCTGAGAAAATTCACTAAACAACACAACTTCCCAAGAAAAGGGGGGTGTCCGCTCACAGCCACCATCCTGGTGGACAGGAAACACTCCTGCCCATCACCAGCCCCATAGCCCAGAGCTGCCCCAGACAACCCAGTGTGACGGAAGTGCTTCAAATAACAGGCACACACCACAAAACTGGGCGTGGACATTAGCCTTCCCTGCAACCTCAGCTGAATGTCCCAGAGCTGGGAAGGTGGAGCAGTGTGAATTAACAAAGCCCCATTCAGCCATCATTTGAGCAGACTGGGAGCCTCCCTACACAGCCCAGCAGCCCAGAACTGCCCTGGGGGGACGGCACTCACCTGTGACATAGCACAGTCATCCCTCAACAGAGGACCCAGGGTGCACGGCCTGGAAGAGGGGCCCACTTGCAAGTCTCAGGAGCCATACGCCAATACCAAAGACTTGTGGGTCAGTGGCAGAGACAAACTGTGGCAGGACTGAACTGAAGGATTAGACTATTGCAGCAGCTTTAAAACTCTAGGATCATCAGGGAGATTTGATTGTTAGGGCCACCCCCCCTCCCCGACTGCCCAGAAACACGCCCCACATACAGGGCAGGCAACACCAACTACACACGCAAGCTTGGTACACCAGTTGGGCCCCACAAGACTCACTCCCCCACTCATCAAAAAGGCTAAGCAGGGGAGATCTGGCTTGTGGAGAACAGGTGGCTCGTGGACGCCACCTGCTGGTTAGTTAGAGAAAGTGTACTCCACGAAGCTGTAGATCTGATAAATTAGAGATAAGGACTTCAACTGGTCTACAAACCCTAAAAGAACCCTATCAAGTTCAGCAAATGCCACGAGGCCAAAAACAACAGAAAATTATAAAGCATATGAAAAAACCAGATGATATGGATAACCCAAGCCCAAGCACCCAAATCAAAAGACCAGAAGAGACACAGCACCTAGAGCAGCTACTCAAAGAACTAAAGATGAACAATGAGACCATAGTACGGGATATGAAGGAAATCAAGAAGACCCTAGAAGAGCATAAAGAAGACATTGCAAGACTAAATAAAAAAATGGATGATCTTATGGAAATTAAAGAAACTGTTGACCAAATTAAAAAGATTCTGGACACTCATAGTACAAGACTAGAGGAAGTTGAACAACGAATCAGTGACCTGGAAGATGACAGAATGGAAAATGAAAGCATAAAAGAAAGAATGGGGAAAAAAATTGAAAAACTCGAAATGGACCTCAGGGATATGATAGATAATATGAAACGTCCGAATATAAGACTCACTGGTGTCCCAGAAGGGGAAGAAAAGGGTAAAGGTCTAGGAAGAGTATTCAAAGAAATTGTTGGGGAAAACTTCCCAAATCTTCTAAACAACATAAATACACAAATCATAAATGCTCAGCGAACTCCAAATAGAATAAATCCAAAAAAACCCACTCCGAGACATATACTGATCACACTGTCAAACATAGAAGAGAAGGAGCAAGTTCTGAAAGCAGCAAGGAAAAGCAATTCACCACATACAAAGGAAACAGCATAAGACTAAGTAGTGACTACTCAGCAGCCACCATGGAGGCAAGAAGGCAGTGGCACGATATATTTAAAATTCTGAGTGAGAGGAATTTCCAGCCAAGAATACTTTATCCAGCAAAGCTCTCCTTCAATTTGAGGGAGAGCTTAAATTTTTCACAGACAAAGAAATGCTGAGAGAATTTGCTAACAAGAGACCTGCCCTACTGGAGATACTAAAGGAAGCCCTACAGACAGAGAAACAAAGACAGGACAGAGAGACTTGGAGAAAGGTTCAGTACTAAAGAGATTCGGTATGGGTACAATAAAGGATATTAATAGAGAGAGGGAAAAATATGGCAAACATAATCCAAAGGATAAGATGGCCGATTCAAGAAATGCCTTCACGGTTTTAATGTTGAATGTAAATGGATTAAACTCCCCAATTAAAAGATATAGATTCACAGAATGGATCAAAAAAAAATGAACCATCAATATGTTGCATACAAGAGACTCATCTTAGACACAGGGACACAAAGAAACTGAAAGTGAAAGGATGGAAAAAAATATTTCATGCAAGCTACAGCCAAAAGAAAGCAGGTGTAGCAATTAATCTCAGATAAAATAGACTTCAAATGTAGGGATGTTTGAGAGACAAAGAAGGCCACTACATACTAATAAAAGGGGCAATTCAGCAAGAAGAAAAACAATCGTAAATGTCTATGCACCCAATCAAGGTGCCAAAAATACATGAAAGAAACACTGGCAAAACTAAAGGAAGCAATTGATGTTTCCACAATAATTGTGGGAGACTTCAACACATCACTCTCTCCTATAGATAGATCAACCAGACAGAAGACCAATAAGGAAATTGAAACCTAAACAATCTGATAAATGAATTAGATTTAACAGACATCTACAGGACATTACATCCCAAATCACCAGGATACACATACTTTTCTAGTGCTCACGGAACTTTCTCCAGAATAGATCATATGCTGGGACAAAAACAAGCCTCAATAAATTTAAAAAGATTGAAATTATTCAAAGCACATTCTCTGACCACAATGGAATACAATTAGAAGTCAATAACCATCAGAGACTTAGAAAATTCACAAATACCTGGAGGTTAAACAACACACTCCTAAACAATCAGTGGGTTAAAGAAGAAATAGCAAGAGAAATTGCTAAATATATAGAGACGAATGAAAATGAGAACACAACATACCAAAACCTATGGGATGCAGCAAAAGCAGTGCTAAGGGGGAAATTTATAGCACTAAACGCATATATTAAAAAGGAAGAAAGAGCCAAAATCAAAGAACTAATGGATCAACTGAAGAAGCTAGAAAATGAACAGCAAACCAATCCTAAACCAAGTAGAAAAGAAATAACAAGGATTAAAGCAGAAATAAATGACATAGAGAACAAAAAAACAATAGAAAGGATAAATATCACCAAAAGTTGGTTCTTTGAGAAGATCAACAAGATTGACAAGCCCCTAGCTAGACTGACAAAATCAAAAAGAGAGAAGACCCATATAAACAAAATAATGAATGAAAAAGGTGACATAACTGCAGATCCTGAAGAAATTAAAAAAATTATAAGAGGATATTATGAACAACTGTATGGCAACAAACTGGATAATGTAGAAGAAATGGACAATTTCCTGGAAACATATGAACAACCTAGACTGACCAGAGAAGAAATAGAAGACCTCAACCAACCCATCACAAGCAAAGAGATCCAATCAGTCATCAAAAATCTTCCCACAAATAAATGCCCAGGGCCAGATGGCTTCACAGGGGAATTCTACCAAACTTTCCAGAAAGAACTGACACCAATCTTACTCAAACTCTTTCAAAACATTGAAAAAAATGGAACACTACCTAACTCATTTTATGAAGCTAACATCAATCTAATACCAAAACCAGGCAAAGATGCTACAAAAAAGGAAAACTACCGGCCAATCTCCCTAATGAATATAGATGCAAAAATCCTCAACAAAATACTTGCAAATCGAATCCAAAGACACATTAAAAAAATCATACACCATGACCAAGTGGGGTTCATTCCAGGCATGCAAGGATGGTTCAACATAAGAAAAACAATCAATGTATTACAACACATTAAAAATTCGAAAGGGAAAAATCAATTGATCATCTCAATAGATGCTGAAAAAGCATTTGACAAAATCCAACATCCCTTTTTGATAAAAACACTTCAAAAGGTAGGAATTGAAGGAAACTTCCTCAACATGATAAAGAGCATATATGAAAAACCCACAGCCAGCATAGTACTCAATGGTGAGAGACTGAAAGCCTTCCCTCTAAGATCAGGAACAAGACAAGGATGCCCGCTGTCACCACTTATTCAACATTGTGCTGGAAGTGCTAGCCAGGGCAATCCGGCAAGACAAAGAAATAAAAGGCATCCAAATTGGAAAAGAAGAAGTAAAACTGTCATTGTTTGCAGATGATATGATCTTATATCTAGAAAACCCTGAGAAATCAACGATAAACCTACTAGAGCTAATAAACAAATTTAGCAAAGTAGCGGGATACAAGATTAATGCACATAAGTCAGTAATGTTTCTATATGCTAGAAATGAACAAACTGAAGAGACACTCAAGAAAAAGATACCATTTTCAATAGCAACTAAAAAAATCAAGTACCTAGGAATAAACTTAACCAAAGATGTAAAAGACCTATACAAAGAAAACTACATAACTCTACTAAAAGAAATAGAAGGGGACCTTAAAAGATGGAAAAATATTCCATGTTCATGGATAGGAAGGCTAAATGTCATTAAGATGTCAATTCTACCCAAACTCATCTACAGATTCAATGCAATCCCAATCAAAATTCCAACAACCTACTTTGCAGACATGGAAAAGCTAGTTATCAAATTTATTTGGAAAGGGAAGATGCCTCGAATTGCTAAAGACACTCTAAAAAAGAAAAACGAAGTGGGAGGACTTACACTCCCTGACTTTGAAGCTTATTATAAAGCCACAGTTGCCAAAACAGCATGGTACTGGCACAAAGATAGACATATAGATCAATGGAATCGAATTGAGAATTCAGAGATAGACCCTCAGATATGGCCGACTGATCTTTGATAAGGCCCCCAAAGTCACCGAACTGAGCCATAATGGTCTTTTCAACAAATGGGGCTGGGAGAGTTGGATATCCATATCCAAAAGAATGAAAGAGGACCCCTACCTCACCCCCTACACAAAAATTAACTCAAAATGGACCAAAGATCTCAATATAAAAGAAAGTACCATAAAACTCCTAGAAGATAATGTAGGAAAACATCTTCAAGACCTTGTATTAGGCGGCCACTTCCTAGACTTTACACCCAAAGCACAAGCAACAAAAGAGAAAATAGATAAATGGGAACTCCTCAAGCTTAGAAGTTTCTGCACCTCAAAGGAATTTCTCAAAAAGGTAAAGAGGCAGCCAACTCAATGGGAAAAAATTTTTGGAAACCATGTATCTGACAAAAGACTGATATCTTGCATATACAAAGAAATCCTACAACTCAATGACAATAGTACAGACAGCCCAATTATAAAATGGGCAAAAGATATGAAAAGACAGCTCTGAAGAGGAAATACAAATGACCAAGAAACACATGAAAAAATGTTCAGCTTCACTAGCTATTAGAGAGATGCAAATTAAGACCACAATGAGATACCATCTAACACCGATTAGAATGGCTGCCATTAAACAAACAGGAAACTACAAATGCTGGAGGGGATGTGGAGAATTAGAACTCTTATTCATTGTTGGTGGGACTGTATAATGGTCAGCCACTCTGGAAGTCAGTCTGGCAGTTCCTTAGAAAACTAGATATAGAGCTACCATTCGATCCAGCGATTGCACTTCTCGGTATATACCCGGAAGATTGGAAAGCAGTGACACGAACAGATATCTGCACGCCAATGTTCATAGCAGCATTATTCACAATTGCCAAGAGATGGAAACAACCCAAATGTCCTTCAACAGATGAGTGGATAAATAAAATGTGGTATATACACACGATGGAATACTACACGGCAGTAAGAAGGAACGATCTGGTGAAACATATGACAACATGGATGAACCTTGAAGACATAATGCTGAGCGAAATAAGCCAGGCAAAAAGAGAAATATTATATGCTACCACTAATGTGAACTTTGAAAAATGTAAAACAAATGGTTTATAATGTAGAATGTAGGGGAACTAGCAGTAGAGAGCAATTAAGGAAGGGGGAACAATAATCCAAGAAGAACAGATAAGCTATTTAACGTTCTGGGGATGCCCAGAAATGACTATGGTCTGTTAATTTCTGATGGATGTAGTAGGAACAAGTTCAGTGAAATGTTGCTATATTATGTAACTTTCTTGGGGTAAAGTAGGAACATGTTGGAAGTTAAGCAGTTATCTTAGGTTAGTTGTCTTTTCTTACTCCCTTGTTATGGTCTTTTGAAATGTTCTTTTATTGTATGTTTGTTTTCTTTTTAACTTTTTTTTCATACAGTTGATTTAAAAAAGAAGGGAAAGTTAAAAAAAAAAAAAGAAAGAAAAAAGACAAACAAGGAAAAAAAAAAAAAAAGATGTAGTGCCCCTTGAGGAGCCTGTGGAGAATGCAGGGGTATTCGCCTACCCCACCTCCATGGTTGCTAACATGACCACAGACATAGGGGACTGGAGGTTTGATGGGTTGAGCCCTCTACCATAAGTTTTACCCTTGGGAAGACAGTTGCTGCAAAGGAGAGGCTAGGCCTCCCTGTATTTGTGCCTAAGAGTCTCCTCCTGAATGCCTCTTTGTTGCTCAGATGTGGCCCTGTCTCTCTGGCTAAGCCAACTTGAAAGGTAAAATCACTGCCCTCCCCCCTACGTGGGATCAGACACCCAGGGAAGTGAATCTCCCTGGCAACGTGGAATATGACTCCCGGGGAGGAATGTAGACCCGGCATCGTGGGATGGAGAACATCTTCTTGACCAAAAGGGGGATGTGAAAGGAAATGAAATAAGCTTCAGTGGCAGAGAGATTCCAAAACGAGCGAGAGTCACTCTGGTGGGCACTCTTACGCACACTTTAGACAACCTTTTTAGGTTCTGAAGAATTGGGGGTAGCTGGTGGTGGATACCTGAAACTATTAAACTACAACCCAGAACCCATGAATCTCGAAGACAGTTGTATAAAATGTAGCTTATGAGGGGGTGACAGTGGGATTGGGAATGCCATAAGGACCAAACTCCACTTTGTCTAGTTTATGGATGGATGTGTAGAAAAGTAGGGGAAGCAAACAAACAGATAAAGGTACCCAGTGTTCTTTTTTACTTCAATTGCTCTTTTTCACTCTAATTATATTCTTGTTATTTTTGTGTGTGTGCTAATGAAGGTGTCAGGGATTGATTTAGGTGATGAATGTACAACTATGTAATGGTACTGTAAACAATCGAAAGTACAATTTGTTTTCTATGACTGCTGGTATGTGAATATATCTCAATAAAATGATGATAAAAAAAAAGAAGGGAAAAAAAAAAAAAAAGGCTATGCAGACTGAGGAGCTAAGATGGTGGCATTGAGAGGAGTGAAAGACTGTTAGTCTACCCCTGGAACAATTCATAAATGACCAAAAACTAGTAAATAACCTGGAATATCTGTGGGGAGACAAACATGACTGTGAACTCATCATCCACCAACCTGAATTGGGAGGAATGTCTAAGATTGCAGCATAAAATCTGTAAGTAAAACTGCAGACCCATGCTGAGAGATGAGAGCCAAGAGCCCCTCCCTCATAGAAGCCTTGCAGTTCTAGAGAGCAGCACTCTCTCAGCCCAGCTCCAACTGGGGTTTTAATGTTAACTGTTCAATACAGACAGCGAATCCTCAACAAGCAGACAGAGGATTTGGTGGTGACAACTGACCTTGGGAGAGTTGAGAGACATGTCTGTCTCAGGACAGGAGCCCAGAGGATCAGGTGCTATCTCTGGCTGACAGGTGAACCTGGGAGGTTTCTGTCCCTTTCTGTCTCTGTGGAGAAAACCTCAGCCATTTTCAGCCCACAGTGCTTTGCAGTAAAGACAGACTCCATCAATTTAAAATCAAAGCACTTTGATCAGCAAAATCAGAGAAAAAAATAACTTATTGATATGCAGTGACCTCTCTTGAGGGGGCATAGTTTCCCAAGAGGAAAGGGAAGGGCTCAGTTCTACTTCTTTCCTTTCTGGAACCAGACCCCAAAACCTGGGGGAGGAATGGAGCAATGGGTCACATCCCCTTACACCAGATGGTGACAGGCTGACAGGTACACCTCTTGGGCAGAAAAGCACAGGTGTATAAATCCTCTAAGAAAAACCATCAGGGAAAACATATGCTAATATTTCCTCCTTCTGTGACCTTAGCATATTGTTATCTGGGTGAACCTGATTGGGGTGGCCTAGGAAGTCAGATGCCTAGACAACAGAAAATTACAACCTACACTAAGAAAAATGAACCTATGGCCCAGTCAAAGGAACAAATGTACACTTCATCTGAGATACAGGAATTTAAACAACTAATGATAAAACAAGGTCAAAAAATTTAGAGACTATTTCACTAAAGAGATAGAGGGTGTAAATAAAACACTGGGCATACATAAGGCAGAAATGTGAAGTTCAAAAAACAACTAGTAGAATCTATGGAAATGAAAGGCACAATGAGAGACAAAAGATACAATGGAAACATACAAAAGCAGATCTCAAGAGGCAGAAGAAAAACACCCAAGAACTGGAAAACAAAACACCTGAAAGCCTACATGCAAAGGAGCAGATGGAGAAAAAGAATGAAAAAACATGAGCAACATCTCCAGGAACTTAAGGATGAAACAAAGTACAAGAATGTACATCTCATTGGTGTCCCAGGGAGAGAAGGGAAAAGGGGCGAAGCAGAAGCAATAATAGAAGAAATAATCAATGAAAATTTCCCATCTCTTATGAAAGACAGAAAAATTACAGATCCAAGAAGCACAGCATACTCCAAACAGAATAGATCTGAATAGGCCTATGCCAAGACACTTAATCAGCTTATCAAATGTCAAAGACAAAGAGAGAATCCTGAAAGCAGCAAGAGAAAACTGATCCATCACATACAAAGGAAGCTTAATAAGACTATGTGCAGATCTCTCAGCAGAAACCATGAAGGCAAGAAGGAAATGGTGTGTGATGATATTTAAGATACTGAAAGAGAGAAAAACCACCAACCAAGATTCCTATATCCAGCAAAGCTATCCTTCAAATATGAGGGAGAGCTCAAAATATTATCTGACAAAGAGATAATGAGAGAATTTGTGAAACAAGACACCCACCCTACAGAAAATACTAAAGGGAGCACTACAGAGTGATAGGAGAAGACAGGAGTGCATGGTTTGTAACACAATTTGGTAGATGGTAACACAGAAATATAAGGACACTGAACAAAGATAACTATGAATACGGTTGAGAGAGGGAAGTTTGGGAGCATGTGAGACACCAGAAGAAAAGAGGAAAGATAAAGAAGGGACTGTGAACTTGGTAAAATCTAGAGTGTTCAACAATTGTGATAAAATGTACAAATATGTTCTTTTATGAGGGAGAACAAGCAAATGTCAACCTTGCAAGGTGTTAAAATGGGGAGGCATTGGGGGAGGGATGCAATCAACAAAAATCAGAGACTGTAACTAACAGAATTGTATTATGTTCCTTTAATGTAACAAACGTGATATACCAAGGTAAATGCAGATAAGAGGGGAGTATAGGGGAGGCATGTTAAACACTTGACATTGGTGGTGTTGTCTGACTCTTTACTTCAATTTAAGGTTACATTCCTTTTTGCTACTTCCCAGCTGTCATTTTTTTTTCCTCTTCTTTTGCCTCTCTGCCTTCCTTGACTCTCCCTCCTGCCTTGTGGAAGAAATGTAGATGCCCTATATAGATAGTGGTGAAGGTGGGTGAACACATAAAATATGATCATACAGAGAACCATCAATTGTTTACTTAGGATGCAATGTATGGTGTGTGTGAACAAAACCATCTTTAAAAAATGGGTTGATGACAAAACCTCAAGGGCAATACACTGAGTGAAATAAGCCAGACCCATAAGGATAAATATTGCAGGGTCTCACTCATAAGAACTAATTATAATATGCAAACTCATAGACATGAAATACAAGGTACCAAAATATAGGATGAGGCTTAAGAATGGGAAGCAGTTGCTTAGTATGAGCTGAATGTTCAACTAGAATGAACTTAAATGTTTGGAAATGAACAGATGTAGCAAGATGTGAGAATAAGTGACAGTGGCAAATGGTGCATGAATGAGGTGGAAAGGGGAAGCTCAGATTCATATGTCACCAGAAGAAAAGTTGGAGGTCAAAATATGGGAATGTATAAAACTGAATCCTATGGTGGGCAATGTAGTCCGGTTAACTGTACAAATATTAAAAAACTCTTCCATGAACCAAAACAAATGTATGACAATACAACTAGAAGTTAATAATAGAGGGGCATATAGGGAAGAAATACATACCTATTGCAAACTATATATTACAGTTAGTAGTATTTCAACATTCTTTCATAAACAGTAACAAATGTACATACCAACACTATGAGTTAAAAATTGAGGGGGGTTGATTAGGGATATGGG